>NW_018408882.1:693129-769700 GCF_002113885.1 Mizuhopecten yessoensis
CAGGTCATGACGAATTAGTAGCTTGGACAGGTCATGACGAATTAGTAGCTTGGACAGGTCATGACGAATTAGTAGCTTGGACAGGTCATGACGAAATAGTAGCTTGGACAGGTCATGACAAATGAGTAGCTTGGACAGGTCATGACGAATCAGTAGCTTGGCATTATGGGGTGGAACAGTGGTTGGAATGCCTAATCAGACTTTAAAAGTTAGGGGGTCATATCGGTTTAGTGCATGCATGTTTTCACGCCAACAGAAGGGGTAAATATTAGTCTGCGGCATGTTTCATACATTTATTGAAGCAACGTAGGAATTAAGTATTGTCATATTCAAAGTTTGTCACAGTACGTACCTGTCCCACAATGCAATTTGAATGTAACCGGTATTTATCAAGATGTGAAAAGGATGTCATATTTTTTACCGATTCATACAACAGAACTCAACATCAGACAATGTTGCACCAGCCCATTCGATCATCAACGTATCTCATGAACCCCTGAACATGTTTAGTTTGTAATTACACCATAGTTTGGTTATAATTACATCATTCTACACTTGATAAGCATTTAGAGGTCATCAGTCAATGTTGAAGGGTCAAAGGTCAAGGTCAAATAACACGCTTGACCACTTTTGAAGTGAAAAGCTTGTGAACAGGATATTTCAGGAGCCCTTCAACAAAAGTTTATATTTACACCCTTGGTAGTATGGTAACATGTAGTTCTACACCTTATTCGATTGTGTGGTTGTCAAAATTTGGTCACAGACAAGGCTAAGCAGTGGGAAAGAGGGGTACCGGTGTAAGCTCACCATGTGGGTTTTTTACCTGGGTAAATGTGATTATAAATTAAATGTTTTTACTCTTTATATATATATCAATAAGCACAACTGCTTGATGAACTTGTGTGTTAATTAGCCAGAATATGGTACGACTTTGTGCATTGTTGGTGCGGACCCTTACCTTTCCATTAGCACAAGCATTTTGGTATCACATTTCTATACACATGTTATAGACCAGTACATCTCTACCGCTACAGATGTATTGTGTACACTGCACTAAGTGCCCTAGTGTATTGGCCACTGTTCGTGTGTCCAAGAAGGGTCTTATAGGCTATTGGAGGTGTAGTCTACTTGTGTATTGGCTTCTGTTTTGTAGCTACGTGGATATTGAAACTTGTTGAGATAGAAACAGAGTAACAATTGATACATTACATCATACTTCACTCTAAAGAAGTAGAGGCCATCATCATTGCCTGCACTCTGCTGTTTTGTTTATTTACAATAATAACCCAGTGTTAATCCGATTTGCTGTCATGTGCTAATGGACATAATGTCTGAAGGCATATATAGGAGTATTTAAACACAGACTACTGCTGGTGTAGACGATAAAGTAGCTACCGTATTCACCCTAATAAGCATATGACACTTATAAAAACACAAGGGGAACATAAGAACCCTGTCGTGCTGAAATTAAACTGGCCCTGTGTTTTTACCCTCAGAAACTGGCCATACAGCAGTCGTATTTACTGTTGCCACATTGCATTGTCGATACAAAAGTGTTTCGTGTATCTGCAGGATTTTCCGAGATCTAGACATAATCAGTGAAAAACAATGACAGAAGGCAAAAACTAACGGCGATGAAAGTTTATACAGCCTAGTTAGATGATAATTACCAGGTATATGAGGTTATATATTAAACCGTGACAGAAAAATGGAATCAGAAATGACTAGAAGTAAAAGTTCTGTAATTGAAATATGTCTAATAATGAGACCACCATGCCAGGCTATGTGTATACTATCGAGACCACCAGGCTATGTGTCCTGCTCCAATAATGAGACCATCAATCTTTGTGTCTAGTAATGAGACAAGACTATGTGTCTAATAATGATACCACCAGGCTATGTGTCCTGTTCCAATAATGAGACCACCAGGCTATGTGTCCTGCTCCAATAATGAGACCATCAGGCTATGTGTCTAGTAATGAGACCAGACTATGTGTATAATAACGAGACCATCAGACTGTGTGTATAATAATGAGACCATCAGTCTATGTGTATAATAATGGGACCATCAGTCTATGTGTATAAAAATCAGACCACCAGGCTATGTGCGCGTGTCTAATAATGAGACCATCAGGCTATGAGTCTAATAATGAGACCACCAGGCGATGTGTCTGATAACAAGACCAGGCTATGTGTCCAGTAAATATAATGAGACAATCAGGCTTTGTGTCTAATGATGGGACCACCAGGCTATGTGTCTAATAATTATACCACCAGGCTATGTGTCCTGCTCCAATAATTAGACCATCAGGCTATGTGTCTAATAATAAGACCACCAGGCGATGTGTCTGATAACAAGATCAGGCTATGTGTCAAGTAAATATAATGAGACAATCAGGCTTTGTGTCTAATGATGGGACCACCAGGCTATGTGTCGAATAATGAGACCATCAGTCTATGTGGATAATAATGAGACCATCAGGCTTTATGTCTAATAATGATACCATCAGACTATGTGTCTAATAATGAGACCATCACGCTATGTGTCTAATAATGAGACCACCAGGCGCTGTGTCTGATAACAAGATCAGGCTATGTGTCCAGTAAATATAATGAGACCATCAGTCTATGTGTATAAAAATCAGACCACCAGGCTATGTGCGCGTGTCTAATAATGATACCATCAGTCTATGTGTCTAATAATGAGACCATCAAGCGATGTGTCCTGCTCCAATAATGAGACCGTCAGTCTATGTGTCTAATGATGAGATCAGACTATGTGTCTAATGATGAGACCACCAGGCTATGTGTCTATTAATGAGAGCAGGCTATGTGTCCAGTAAATATAATGAGACCATCTGGCTTTGTGTCTAATGATGAGACCACCAGGCTATGTGTCTAATAATTATACCACCAGGCTATGTGTCCTGCTCCAATAAGGAGACCATCAGGCTATGTGTCTAGTAATGAGACCAGACTATGTATATAATAACGAGACCATCAGACTGTGTGTATAATAATGAGCCCATCAGTCTATGTGTATAATAATGGGACCATCAGTCTATGTGTATAAAAATGAGACCACCAGGCTATGTGTCTATTAATGAGAGCAGGCTATGTGTCCAGTAAATATAATGAGACCATCTGGCTTTGTGTCTAATGATGAGACCACCAGGCTATGTGTCTAATAATGAGAGCAGGCTATGTGTCCAGTAAATATAATGAAACCATCAGTCTATGTGTCTAATAATGAGACCATCAGTCTATGTGTCTAATAATGAGACCATCAGGCTATGTGTCTAATAATGAGACCACCAGGCGATGTGTCTGATAACAAGATCAGGCTATGTGTCCAGTAAATATAATGAGACAATCAGGCTTTGTGTCTAATGATGGGACCACCAGGCTATGTGTCTAATAATTATACCACCAGGCTATGTGTCCTGCTCCAATAATGAGACCATCAGGCTAGGTGTCCAATAATGTGACCATCAGGCTATGTGTCCTGCTCCAATAATAAGACCATCAGACTATGTGTCTAATTATGAGACCATCAGACTATGTGTATAATAATGAGACCATCAGGCTATGTGTCTAATAATGAGACCATCAGACTATGTGTCTAATAATGAGACCATCAGACTATGTGTATAATAATGATACCATCAGACTATGTGTATAATAATGAGACCATCAGGCTTTATGTCTAATAATGAGGCCATCAGGCTATGTGTCTAATAATGAGACCATCAGGCTTTATGTCTAATAATGATACCATCAGACTATGTGTCTAATAATGAGACCATCAGGCTATGTGTCCTGCTCCAATAATGAGACCATCAGACTGTGTGTCTAATAATGATACCATCAGACTATGTGTCTAATAATGATACCATTAGACTATGTGTCTAATGATGAGACCACCAGGCTATGTGCGCGTGTCTAATAATGAGACCATCAGGCTATGTGTCTGATAATGAGATCAGGCTATGTGTCCAGTAAATATAAAGAAACCATCAGGCTTTGTGTCTAATGATGAGACCACCAGGCTATGTGTCTAATAATGAGAGCAGGCTATGTGTCCAGTAAATATAATGAGACCATCAATGCTATGTGTCTAAAAATGAGACCACCAGGCTATGTGTCTACATGGTGATGTAACACCATTGTTTCTTAAAATGTAAAGATATATATATACGTATGCTGCACTTATACCTGTACTGTTAGTGTACTACTCTACAGCCTTTGTCCATTCTTATTGAAAATGGATGAATCACATGTACCTGTTGTTTATCAGTCAGAATTCAACTTAAAAAATAACTGTGAATGAAAAGATAATCCACCAGGCCAAAGCAACATAGTACTAGTCCAACCTAAAAAAAAATAAAAAAATAATGTCACTGATGCATAAATTTTTAAATATAGGTTTCAAAAATGGGGCTAACATAAGCTGGACAAGTTTTTGTAGATGAACATATATCAGAAGGATGTTGAAAAAGCAATGCTTAAATGAATTTTGTTAATTTGGCATTTATACAATATTGATAGTTTCAAAATAAGTTTACTGGATGGTTAATGTTGAAACTGTTTATTTTTAAAGCAATGTTTAAGATGAATTCATGACCTGACTACGTATAATTACAGCTATTTTGAACCTGGTGATGATGGGTTGATGGGTCGATCACAGATCGTCCAGAATGTAACATGTATAGATCTCTATAAGCAGTGAAACCATCACAGAAATGTGATGTAACGTGTATGTATGTGTTTGTCCTATCTTGGGAACAGAGATAAAAACAGGTGATTGCGGGCCATAAAATCATATAGGGGCAGACAACATCTTGTCTACGTAGGAAGTGGAAATGAAAAAATGCTCAGTGGTGGTACCTCCAGGAGAAACACGAAATCTGTAACAGATCAGAAAAAGTCAGGGAATTAAAGGAAATTGGTTTAGCAATAGGCATTTTATTACCTCTGGATATCATTGACAATGTTGAGCATTCCAGGGTGTTTTTCAGACAGACAGAAAATATTGATTTTATCGTCAATGTGCTAGAGGCAAATGCATTAGGCACACACCCATGTATCATTTAATTTCATGTTCAGTTTTTTGTGATATATATCTAAATAACACACATACCCCTCTAGGTGAAAAAATTGTAGACGAGGACCTAGCTAGATGACAATTTTGCTTTAAGGTGATGACTTGTTAAATGTGGCAAATGGGATTGTAATTTGTCTGAAATGTGGTACTTTCCATTGCTGAATTCAATTTCTCCTAATTTGATTTTTTTTTTATCCCAGATTTTGCCATGGCTGTAGCAATGTCCAGATAATAATCTACACTTTATACTGAAAGCTTTGTCCCATGAAAGACTGATGAACAATGAATTTTGTTCTTTCTTGTCTCAGATTTGAAAACATTTATTCATAAAAAGTTGCGTCGTAATTTCTAAAAATAGTGTATTGATATTATAGAAATGATGTATAAATACATTCTGAAGTACAGTTATTTGCAATTGGAGCATGGTGTTTTTCATCACGCTGTTTCATGTTTAGATCCTGCTGTTGGCAAAAATGAACTCCAGTGATCAATATCATAAATGTAAATGTACCGTGTAAACTGGGATAATTCCAATTCTAGACGGGGATAAATTTTAAGAGGCCAGAGGGTTCTTTTATTGCAATGGCCATCTATAAATTTTCATAGGAAACAGTTCTGTCCTTCTTATCCTTAAAGAGAAAAAACATGTCATCAAGGTTTTATCCATGTGTATCAATGGCGAACTTTCCTCTGTATTTCTTGTACATCACTATTTTGCTTTTATGGTGAAAAATTATGCGAGATAGAGCTTTTTTTAGTTCATTTACCCCTGAAGACATTTGAACTTTTCCAATTCAAATGTTGGAATAGTTCATTATGAAATTTCAGGGGTGACTGAATGAGTTAAGGATCCCTGTTCCACTCCACTGAATTTTCCTGTTTACCTCCCCTTAACTTCAGATTGGATAAATTGTAGCACAGTTATCGGGCCAGGACACTTCCGGTAGCTCATGATCAATCAGACAGAGCGAAAGTATAATTATCTCAAGTCCTGGGTTCAAATCCCGGTCTTACCCGCTGAATTTTAAATTCAGAACATTGTTGTGTATAATATTTTGTTTATTTCGTCTTTATTATTTTTCATAAAAGTCCTGCAAGGCATGGTTTTCTTTTCATAAATAATTTATCAAAGCTATAATCATGCTGTAAAATACAGGTTACAATACTTAGGTACAGTTTTTGGCAGTGGTATGGGTTCATGTATGCTCACATTACACAACTGGTAGGCATGTGACTCAATTCTAATAGAGCATGCATGTACAATCATACGAACAGGTTCTCAAACAAGCTGTTCCATGATTATTTTCTGATGTGATGGGAGTTCAAGATTCTTATCGTGTGCAACTTTTAACACACTTAGTGTTGATGTATAAAAAAAAAATCAAATGGCCGTCAATACCTTGATAGATACTATTAAAATACGACAGCTGTCAAAATATTGTACGCTATTTAGGGAATAGTTTTCTAGTTTTGTCAAGCTATATTCATGAGGTGATGATTATAATAACTCCAGTTGAGCACCTGGAAGCTACATGTAGATGGCAATAATTTGATAGGTATTTAGACACAGTATTATGTTATGGAGATACAATGTAAATATATAGGGCTGTTTGATGACAAATGTACTAACTTATATTAATTACCACTGTTTCTTATCAAGCTGATACTTTTAACAGGCTATAACTAAACCCTTTTTTTTTGCACATTTCATACGATACTGTTCTTATGATTTTCAGCAGTAAAAAAATCATAACAGGATTCCTCAGTTTTGTAATGGTGGGTTTTGGCGTCGCAGATATCAAAAGAAAGTATCCCCATTTTTATCTGAGCAGCAAGGGAGATAGCTGTTCGACTAGTAGATGTGGAATTTAGTTTTGATGCGCACTAAATTCTTTGACATACTTCTACCCTGTGGTGTTTTCCTCCCTATCTTAGCCTAGCCTAGCCACAGAAAGATCGCATTACAAGACATGGTTCCAACTTTTATCAATAGGGCAAGTGGCTTCATAGGGGCCAGTGGTAGGGGGAGTATTCTATTTAAATCCATTTCCGCCCCTTGTGGTAATCTTGGTATTCACGTGTATTAGCTTCATATGATGTAAAAACGATGCCACGCAAACAAGTGTTGGTATGGGCAGATTGATTTACCGATTTCGGGGGCAGCAAAATGAGTTTTTCAGGATTATGTATGTGCTTGTCGACTTTTGAAGTTGTACATGTCCGCGGAAGACTAGATAGTGCTTTGCACTATAGGGGGCTATATATATGCTAGCCTTTGTACATGTGTGTATATAGGTGGTATATAGTGCCCAGTGATAGAGTCTTGCTGATATAAGGGGTACAACAACAAAACAGACCCCCTATATTGGTATGGTCATCAGACTGCTGTGTACTACAATATAATCGCTACAGGTGGTTAGGCCAATACAAAATCAATATGTTTCAGCTACCCCCACCGACCCTAGTTTTATTGATTACCTCCGACCAACAAATTGATGGATGAACAAACACAATTAATTAACCTTTTCTACTTTATAGGCAGGTATCAAAAACAAATTTAAATCCCAGAAATTTGTCATTGAACAGGTGTTGAGTAAGTTTATTACTAATTATTTGCAGAAATTCTAACTAAGACTTCCTGTAAGTAATCCTGTATTTATATGGCTTCATAATCAGACCACAAAGAGACCTAGCTTCCTGGTTGAATTCATTGTAAACAAATGTAGTGCACTTTTTAATGAGTTGCAATTGTTTGATATTAAATGGTTTTTCATTTCTTTCTTTTGGATGAAGTGAAACTAGATGTAGATCTTTTTCCTGTTAAATATTGAGATATTAAGCGTGTGTAGGTTTTTTAGCCCACTGTCATCAGATGGTGGGCTTATCGAAATGCCTGTCATCCTTGGTCTGTAATTTGTAATTGTCTTGGACCATTATAGAAGTTAAAAAGCTTAAAGGGACCTTGATGTTAAAATTCCAGAAGAGGCATCCCAGGAAAGTTAAGTGGTATTCATTGTAAGAAGACCTACATTCTTTATACATGTACATATATATATTAAGACTCTCCAGGCTTATATCATTCACCCCTGAAATTTCATAATGAACAATTCCAACCCTTGAATTGGAAGGGTTCAAATGTATCTTCAGGGGTGAATGAGTTAAGGGCTGCTGCCTGAAGATGGAATACCATGACACACACTGGTGCCTCTTTCTGTTATAAGGACACTTGAGGTTTAGCATGCATTTATACTCTATACCATCATAAAGAAATACAGGCATGCTTTAATGGCAAATTCTTTTTGTTTTCAAGTGTTTTTATACAAGGGCAGGCGATGTTTAATGTTTGTGGAGGATAATAAAAAAAATGTTTGTACACATGAATACAGAATTCATTTGTCAATGACATTTTACTGTTTGGGGATGTTCATGTATATAAGCGTATATATGTGGAATGTAGGCTTAATACAGGAATAAATTAGGACTGGGAATGTAACTTACAATTTAGAGAGATCACCCAACTGATTTAAAACATGGTTTATCATGCATGATGGCATGTAAATAAAGTAAACTGGAACATTTTTCAATCAGAACTAATAATATGCTGTATCAGGTCAAAGCAATTATATTTAATTAACTCAGTTTAGTTTCTCGGGAAAAATCAGGAATTTAAAAGAAATATTTCTGTATGAGATCATCTTATAGCGGTTCAACTAAACACTACAGTATCATCACAATTCAAATCGGACAACAGCTTTCGGGTTTATCGACTTGTGAAAGGTGGTCAGTATTAACCACTACAGTAGCTTAACGTAAGGACGTTTCAATAGTGCTTTCTGGGTGCTTTCAGTATTTTCGAAAACTTCATAGAGATGTAGCTTATTGAATTACATACAAACTGTTATTTGGTAGTTTGTAACTTTTAAAACAATTGTGTCTGTCTTCTGTTTCAGATGTGGCTGTTCTCACCTACCAGTAACTAATGCCAACTTCATCTGACATGGCTGAGGAGCAAACTGTCATCGCCAAGTATGACTACAAAGCGGAGAATGCTCAAGAACTTGACATAAAAAAGAATGAGAAACTGGTTCTACTGGACGACACTCGGGGATGGTGGAAAGTCCAAAACACTCGTAACAAATCTGGCTATGTCCCATCAAATTTTGTCAAGCGATCCAAGACATCCAAGTTTCTCACCAGTTTGCGCAATACGTTGGGTCGAAAAAATAAAGGGGAGGGCAAGGTAACGGTTACAAGTCCCATGGTGAGTCGAAACGGTGATACAGGAAGTGACCAGAACAGCACTAGTAGTGATGTACAAATATGTGATCCTTCCCCAGCCATATCAAAGTTTACATACGCCGCACAACAACCGGACGAATTGTCCCTTACGAAAGGAGAGAGGGTGATGGTTTTAGAAAAATCATCCGATGGCTGGTGGAAGGGTAGGAAAGCCGATAATGTAACGACAGGCTGGTTTCCATCTAATTATGTTGATTTAGAACAGAGTGAAAACGATGGGTCCATGTACACTACGGCTGCCGCTCTGGATTACCCCCAGCCACCGCTGCCAGAACCGGATACACAGGAAACAGTCACCACAATATGTCCGTTTAACAGTACAAACCCGGAGGAACTCAGTTTTGAAAAAGGTGAAAGGTTAGTGATCATAGAAAAGCCTCCAGTTGATCCTGAGTGGTGGAAGGCACGGAATGGGCGTGGGGAGGCAGGTCTTGTGCCACGGAATTACGTACAGACTGTTGAGGACAGTGAAGGAGAGACGGCTACCAACACAAGCTCCTGTACGCCGCAGTCACAATCCACAAGTAGTCTATCCAATGCCTCAAATCTCAGTGTTGTTGGCAATAGAAAACAATTCCGTGTGTCTGGTCCCATGGCCGAAAAAGACTGGTACTACGGTAAAATCACCCGGCAGGAATGCGAGGATGTGTTGAGAAAGTTTGCAGACGAAGGAGATTTTCTTATCCGTGACAGTGAATCTGCTGTAAGTATAACGTACTGTACTGGTGAAAGTGTAGAAGTTACGTCCTGTCTTGTTCTACAGTGGTGAACAAACCTTTTGCACTTCCTTATAAATATGCAATCTGTTTATATCACTACTATTATATATGAGGGTTGTTGATCGGGACAATTTTAGTAAAATATCATATGTTATTATATTTAATTAAAATACAGCATTTCTTTTAAAATGTTTTCAATACTTGGATTGTTCATGAACATAACTTATATATTTACTAGTTAGAAATTGCTCATTTTGAAACAAATGTTGTCTCCTTTTGAAGTGTGGTCACAATCGAATACCAGCCCCAAACAGGTACCAGCTGGTGATATTGAATATATATGCATGTATGATGTCACAAAAGCTGAATGCACAGTCACAAGAAACAAATACCATTCGTTCATGATGCTTGGCAAATTCTATGAGATTTAGGAAGCTTTATACATTGTAATTCAGCGCAGTTGGAAACGTAAACCTAAGTAAATGTTTATATACCCTTTTCTCTTTACAGGCTGGCAACTTTACTGTGGTGTTAAAAGCGAGTGAAAGAAATAAACATTTTCGTGTTCAAGTGAATGACGGCATGTACCAGATTGGCCAACAGAAATTCAGCTCACTGGACGAGTTGATAGAGCATTATAAAAGACACCCAATATTCAAACAGGAAAACGAAAAACTCTACCTTGTTAAAGCGTTTGTGTATCCCTCAGAGTTCTAACAGTACCCTTTAGGGGGGTGGGGCTAATTATTATATCAATTGTGTTGAAACCCTTACTCCCTCGAGATTTATAACAATACTTGATTGGGATGCAAGGGCCATTGGATTAATTGTGTTGAACCTTTCATCCAAACATAAATCATGTGCACAGTTCCAGTCGTCTCATTCTTCATGTGATAGCATCCCTAGGATTTCTATATACATATGTATCTCTCAACTCGAAAGGAATACTTTAAGGTATCCTCAGAGCCGATAACAGTCTTGATTTTTTATTGAAATGGTTATTACTTTCTTAGGATTTCTATACTAAAGTATATACATATGTTCATGTATCTCATGATCAGCTCTAAAAGAGATACTATTGGATTTGTTCAGAGCCGATAACATTCTTGATTTTTATGGAAAAGGTTATGCTAGTCCTTGCTTTCTAGAGAGGCCCGTAGGCAGAGCACTCGAGGCAAATAAGGAAACATCCCTGAACAAATATATGACGATACCTAATTAATTGACTTATATTTGAAGTATATTTTGTTATATAACACAAGAATACATGTACCTATTGGTAACACTTGATGTAATAATTATTATGTTTAAAATAGGGATTTCAAAATAATTATTATGTTAAAAATAGGGACTCGAAATCATACTGTCATGTAGGTATATGGTACTTTTACAGAGGAAGCTTAACCCGTTCACCCCTGAAGTCGCATTTGAACCTTACCATATCAAAGACTGAGCAAGTCCAGTTTAAAATGTAGGGGTGAATGAGTTAACCCACTGTATAGGACGTAGTAAGGATGCTGGGCACACGTAAATGACAAGTGGGTCGCCTTTTGAAAAGTGGGCCGCCTTTCTTCCGACACAGTTTTCTTAAAATAAATAACATACCTCATATATTTGCGTATTTTCCTGTCACAGAGAGACATAAAGGTCAATTTATCCTGCTTCTAAAATTAAATTCCTAATTGAAATAACAGTAGACTGTCCAGATTGGTCACTATACAAGCAAAAAATTGTGGTAGATTTGTTTTGTATACTTATTTACAGACCATTTTGGTGACATAAGTTGTCTATCAAAATTAATCACACGACTTCCTTAAGTATAAAATTCAAAACAGAAAAGGTCCAGAATTTCTTGATAATCATTCATTTTATATATATTTGAAATCTATTGGGGCACCCCTGTATTGCCTATAAGAGCAGGCAGTCTTAGTATATCAAACACAGCACATCCTTCAGTACCATGAGGCTATGTTTAATAAATATCTTTTCCAGGTAAAAATTAAGGCTCTAAGGCTGTAAGTGCATTTAAGTATAAACTTTATTTATTTTACAACAATTATGGAAGTTATATTATACATTAAATGCCCTTGCAAAAGGGAAACATGATTCTTTGTTTCTCCAAGGTTAATCGTGTTTCATCAAAGCCTGAGTGAAACCCCTCATGAAACATGATTAATCGAGGAGAAAACAAAGAATCGTGATTCCCTAAAGCAACGGCAATAAATAATTTACTATACTGGAAAATAACCATATAAAAAATAATAACACAATATTAGTCATATCATGTCTCTGCAAATGACGCGCCATTGTTGTTGTCTGCTACCGTCATTCGGAACTAAAGGTTGTAGTGGCTCTTGCCAATTTTTCTAAAGAGGCTCTGAATAAGAGAAATATGATCAAGGAAACTTAAGTGCATTAGGGAGACATTAGGTTTTATTGCCCTGTCATGTGACCAGTATCATCCAATCAGACACGCAAAAAAGGATAAACATCCCTGTAAATAAAAAAGTAATTGTGAATAAAGTTTCCCATGATTGCTTTATTTATTTTTGAGCAATATTTTAGCATCTGTAAAATCTTTCACATGAAGAATGTTGGGACTGTTTGAATTTCGCATTTGTGCTGTGTTCACACTTTGTATAAGGCTTGTGATTCTATATCTGTGGGTGGAAGTCTTAATGGTGAGTTTAACTAGCAGTTAATTCATTCATCCCCGAAATTTCACAACGAACTATTCCAACTTAAGATTTGGAAGAGTTCAAATGTTTCTTCAGGGGTGAATGAGTTAGCATCCATCTTAGTCATTAACATTTGAGCATGAGTAAATATTATACATGTACCCTGAACAATGTTAAACAAAGTTATATTCTTGTGTCACTAGCGCTGTGTATTTGTAGGTATTTATATATTATACATATTTACAAAAAAAGGTTTCCATTCTCATATTCATCCAGTGACAGTTTCATAAGTTTTTATCTAGATCTGTACATGTACAAGAAAGTATGTAGTTCCAAATGGTTGTTTTAAAATTTCGTTTTTTTTGTCTTTGCAAATTTCTTAACTTCAAATTTGAAGTGAATTCATTCACATTTAAAATCAAATTACATACAAGATAATATCATGTGTTCGTACTATGGATTTGAGAATGGAAACCGTGAAAATGAGTCCATATATATAGAGGACAAAATGATGAGTGTTACATAGGTCATTACTGGTCACCCGTACACATCAGATAGAATACAGCTGAAAATCCTGCCATCATATACTATAAATCACTGATATTTTGGCGAGATTTATTTTTGTGTCAATTCTTGTGGAGAGACAATTGAGAATTCAAATTTGTCGCTAATATTAAGACAAAATTAAACAAGGAACATATATTGGTCGTTGGTCCTTTTTGCGAATTTAAATCCTCGCAAATTGGTCGTTGGATTAATCACGAAAAATAAATATTCACAAAATTTCTGCGATTTATAGTAACACATACCGGTTATGTGGCTTGAGAGAGGCCATGTGCTAGACCCTCTATATGTGTATACAGTAGCATTGTATATCATCACCAACATAGGAAGTCTAGCTACCTCAAGCCTGTCATGAGCTTTGTGTATAGGATACTTAATTAAGCACCTCCTCTCCAAAAGGTTTTCCACAGTTAAGTCAAGAAATCTCGTGATTAATGATCCAACAGTAGTTTAGACATGGCTGATTAAGAATTTTTGCTGCACAAGAATTCAAATTTTTAACAACAATTGTGAAATTATTTGTGAAAGGGAGATAACTCTTTGAACTACTTCCAAATAGTCGGAGCTTTGATGTTGGGGTTCAGGCTTGAATGTAGCTGCATTTAGCACATTGGTTTTACTTTTTGCCAAAGTTACCTAAAAGTTAATATTTAAATGGGAATTCACAAATATGCATCATCTCTTATGAAACCTCTAGCCTTTATTTTTACGATTGGTAGTGGGTGTACTACTGGCTAGTTTATGTCGCTGATAAATATTGTAACTCACTCGAACCCAAATCATCAGTTACAGTGAAAAATGAGATTTTGGGATATAGGTCATTCATTCAAATCAATCGGTTCATGCATGTACACCACAATTTCAATTTCTGCCAATTGAACTGTTAACAGTTGAATTGATCAGCAGGCTGGGCCTGTTCAGTTTTATCCTTTCATTTGCCAGTGTTCAATTTTTAATTAACATTGATACATGTAGTTTACGTTATAGCAATGAGTCAATAGTGAACAATCTTTTGGAAGCAAGTACAGTAACCTTGTTATACTGCCACCATTTGTCCCGAGAAATTTTGGCATTATAAAGAGGTTTGGCGTTAAATTGAAGGAAATGTGTAAAAGAATTCTTAAGAAGAAAAACAAAAGGGACCTCAAAAGATATTGGCGATAAGCGAGGTGGCAAAGGAAACGAGGGGCAATATATCGAGGTTTTACTGTACAGACATTTGTTAGAAGAAATATGAAAAAGCTACTTATATTTATTACACTTCACCATTCACACTGCTGGAGCATTAGTTAAAGGGCATCACTGCATCCGTTATAATCGCGAAGAAGAGTCTCGCTCATATTTTTTTTTCTCTCTATTTTAAAACATTCAAATTTCTGAACGACTACATTTCTATAAAATGCTGGGCAACATGCAATTTTAAGGAATGTTTGTTTTGAAAAGGACTTCAAATATTTCACAATAGTGACTTTGGTAGTAACTCAATCATCCCTGAAGACACATTTGGACTCTTCCATTTCAAAGGTTGGCATAGTTCATTATGAAATTTCAGGGGTGAATGAGTTGATGTACATTGTTGGTACTCTTTACATATACTTTATGTTCCTAATCCACATTATGTTTTTTCTATCCAGTTAAGATTATTGAAAATGATCATGAAAAGACAAAAAAACAACTAGACCAACAAAAATGATAATAATCTATGCTCCTGGTTGTATTATTGAGTTGTACATATGCAAGCAGCTCAGACTTTTTTACTTTTCAAACAATTTAAGAAATTATTTATTAATATTGAAATGATTAAATTCATATATTAAAGGTGAGCCATGTAAACACGTTTTTGTAAATCGTGGGTGTGTACTATGTGCATTAGCATCAATTTTTTGTAGCCCAACAGCTGGAAGAATATCCTCAATTACTTTCAATGTCTTTGTGTAAAATTCCCCTCAAACTGATATACTGTCATCATAATTTGTCATCTAATCATACATTTTTACAAGCACTTCTAAATACGGATAAAAGACATCTATATTCATGCTTTAGAATTCATAGAAATTCAAGTGTCATAATGAAAAAAGCCATTCTAGATCATTGAAAAATCTTTTGTCGCAAATAGTGAAGTTCATCTCGATTTTACGTTTTACATGTACATTGTTTATCAGTTTCTTACTTAAACAACAACATGCAGGTGATCAATACACTTGGTTAAGGATACCCGTACCACTGCCAAAAACAGGGTTGGAAACTGTTTTTTCTGGACTGACTGAAGCTTTGATAAATCATTTCTGAAATGAAAACTGTCAAACCATACCTTGCAGGACTTTCATGAGAAATAACAAAGATGAAATAAATAAAATTTAATCAACAACAGTTCTGAGTGTAAAAATAAAATTATCAAGTTGGCTAGACAGGGATCGGAACCCTGCACTTCAGTTTGTTGTCCTTTCTCTAACTAAATGACCTAGCTGGACAACGGAAGTGTCCTAGCCAAACTGCTATACAGTTACATCCAAACGGAAGTTAAGGGGAGGTCACTGTATGTAGGAAAAATCACAGTGCAGTGGCACAGGGACCCTTAAGCAAGGGCATGGAGATCCTATGTGAATTGCACAATACACAAATACAGATAGCGATGTGGGGATCTACATTATGCCATTCCTCTCATGTGCAATCCTTTCTTTAGGTTGTTCAAAGCCTCATTTTATTTTCACGATTATCAAGCACTTCCTGTATCATGTCCAAATTCACTGAAAATGACCTACAATAATTTAAGTGAAGGAATTTTAATTGACTGCCAAAATGTTATCTATCCCTTTATGGAAATAGAGATATGGTTGTACATGCATGATTTACAAAAATAATCATTTAAAGGAATTAAAAATTTCAAGATCATTTTAAATTTGTATGATGACTAGAATCCTTCAGTGGTGTTTTTTGTTATGCATGCAACATTTGAGGTAAATAGTTCTTGTTTGAGTTGTCTATGAGGTGAAGGAGAAGCTTAACAATGATCCAGTGAAGCTCAAGTTTTCTCAACCTATGCATGTCTTGGGTATAAAAAGTATGTTTTGTACGAAAGTTTCAGAGAGCTGGTTATCTGAGTGCAGTACCTGGAAATTTGATCGGAAAAGAGTTCAGGTTTACTCCTGGTCAGTATTTTTCTTGCCAGTAAACAAATTTATCCCTGTGGTTGTTCATCTGTAATGGCAGTTTTCCTCCAGTCATTTATAGGTTAGATTACAATGGTGTAAACATCTACTATACTGTCTGTTAGTTAGGTACTCTCAACTCAAGGTTTCTTTATTATCCATTTACAGTACGTACATGAACTTAGAATCTGTAATATTTAGTTAGGGCACCAGCTGCATGCTGCATGTCAAATCACATCCTCTAACTCACCAGTTATCTCCCTTAGACTGTTTCCGCACTGAATCAAAGATGGGGTCAAACCAGTGATTTTAGAGTTTTTGTCATTACAATATTTGAAATTCTACCAATACCCTATATGTATTTGTCCTATTATTTAGCTGCATGTATACATGTTTTCTTGGACAAATAAAAAGATTTGCATGAATGATCTGAAGATGGCATTAGTTTGAAAACATAAATGGATCCTACTTGTAGTGCAAAAAATTGAAAGTAGACTTCAAGTTGTCTGATCAGAAAAGGTTTACTGATGGGCCTTCACCAAACTTTTTTGGAGCCTTAAGGACTTTTTTCTTTCTTTTTTTTCTCTGCATTTACCCAACGAACAAGTATGTTGACAGCAGAATATGTTACTAGATTGATCTGTTTAATGCCAATGACTTGGGTCCTATTGCATTTCTTAGTTGTTTGTGATTTCAAAAAGCATCCCCAAAAGTTTTGTTTTGAGTCATGATCAAAATCAATGCATTTTTGTACAAGATTTTAATTCAACAATTAAAATTCAAACAAAAAAACAAGGATTTTGGTATAGTATATGAGTGTCCCCCATTAGCACAAAGTCTCTGTACTGTTTTTTGTTCAGAATAAAACTTTTGATAGTGCCAATTCCATATAATGTAAAACGCAACTAAATCAAATTCATTTGGAGAAGAACAATTGTTCAATTTTATTATGAATACAATGAAAGTGTGTTATGTTTAGATTTAGAGGTGTATGCAACTCATTGGCGTTCAAGCTTACAAGATATTTCTCTATAAATGAATGAAGTCTTGGGCAAGGTGTTTTTTTAGACTGGAGCCTTTGTCTTAAAATCTGTGTGCTTACTGCCAAGGAGTACAAATTCCTACTGAAAGTTGCCGAATATAATTTCACTTCAGATGGTAGGACTAGGTTTATAAATGAATTGTGCAAGATCTTATGTTTGTTTTAATACCTATAACTCGTTCGTTTTTTTCAACTTTAGGATTACTTTGTTAATGCCCAAATCAGTCATAGAAGATAAAACAAGAATAGTGCTCTTATGATCATTTTTTTTAAAAATTATTTGTGATCATGAAAGATGTACTTTTTATTTACAGAAGTGAATAAAAGAAAAGCAATTTTTTCATTTCTTTCTTTTCTTTTCTCTATTTCTTATCTTTTATTTGCTTGCTTGTTTTCATGCTTTTTATTCTTAATTGAAAATAAAAGAAGTTGAGGTTGTTGAAAAAGTATTCTTAATTTAGAAGAAGTCAAGGTTGTTGTGAAAAGAAATACTTATTTGAGACACAAACTTGTGACACTGCATATTAAGTAGTTTCCCCATGTGTGGACCAAAATAGCCAAAAAATTACCTTGTTTGTGAAATTTCTAGGATATATATATTTATATGTATAATTTGAATCCCATATTTAATTCAAAACATGGTTTAGCTCACCTGAATTAGTTATATAATAAATTATTTATTGCAATACTTTGGTTGTAAAATTTTGCAGGTGGCAAACCTTGTTTTAAGGATGTCTGTTACCTTAATCTGACAAAAACACCTTCTATTCTAAAGAGTTCCACTATGAAAAAACATTTAAATTTGTTTTATTAATAATTGTTAGATTATATAATTGATGACAATTTGAAGGATATATTAATTTAAAACACTCGGGTGATTCAGATTTATTAGAAATGTCTTCAAGGGAGATAACTCAAACATTAAAATTCTAATATTGTAGGACAACATATATTCTTAATTGTACATTTACACCTGTATCATTTTTATACGCTATGCCAAGTTTCATTTTTTCTAGAATGGTTGTTGCGACCCAGACTTGTAATATTAGGAAAACATGATTGTATGCAAAGATTGTGATTTTTTAATCCAGGCCCCAGAATCATGATTGACTTAAGTCCAAATTTGAATGTACATGTAGTTTATATTTCATTTTCATATCAAGTAATGTAAAATAAAATGATGTTGACATTAAGTTGTGCTTTGACTATTTCACACAATTTTTATTTTTATTTTTGACATTTGAAATTTGGACTAGTCTAAAACTACTTTATCATCCTGGGGCCAGTTTTCAAATGTTGTGAATATGTTATTTAAATAAGTGCTGGCATTTGAACACTATTTATGGTGAAACATCTGCTGAACAAAAGGTTGTGGAGGTCACTTTACCAGTTACTGATGATGGAGAACTGGAATGCCATGTATTGGATAATATACCAGGTATTCTACAAATCATTTTAAAGACATGTTTTATTGGCAATTTTTTATTTACATTGTGCATTAAAATTTTCAGCATTGAAAAGTCAAAATTTTGAATTTGTCACTTAAATAGCAATGGAGATCAAAGTGTTCTAATGTATCAGACAGTGGGCATTTTACTATTTGTTACTTTCCATGTGTATATTGACAGGATCTGTTTTTACCCATGCATCCTTAATAGAGTCTTGTCGCACGATATAAGTAAGGATTCAGATTACATTTTCCCAATCACTTCCTTACTAGTACTACTGGACAGCAAAGTGACTAGGACATTCATTGGTGTTAAAGCAAGTTTCAAGATTTTTTTTTTAATTGAAAATATAATATTACATTTCTTTAAGCTACCTTTCCTTTGATCTTGTAAGATAAGGCATATTTGGCTGGAAACCTTAGGTGGTGGGGATTCAGAATATTACCATTTAGAAGGCTGACCCCAGGGCAGGGGCAAGAACAAGAGTTTATAACTTAGAAAGGGTTGAGACCCCACACTATAAAGAGATAAATACACAAATGCTACGTGCCCCGCCCCCGCCCCCGCCCCCGGAGACTAATTAGTCACTAGGTCATGACTTTAAAATGGTTGAGATCCCCACTCAGTAAACAAATATACAATATAATGACATGGCACCAGTCATGAGATTATAATTTACTCTGGGGTCTAGCCACACCCCTAGGGACTTGCTAGTTTCTGTGTCGAAAATTGGAAACACATGAAATCCCCACCCTATAACCTTATTATACATTTGCTGTGCATGAAAGATCTAATTAAAATATGCTAACAGGATTGGTCTCCGGGTCTGCTCCTCCCCATAGAGACTTAGTTCTTGGATCCTAACATGGTAATGGTTCAGATTCCTACACTACATCCATACATGTATATATACAGTTTCTGAATATGAAAAGACGACAACACAACTACCAGGATGCATGGACCCAAATGTCTGACCCCAAGAGTCCCTCTGCCATAACTTGGAAACGATTGAGATCCCCACCCTATTACCATAAATACAATTTCTGGGCATTGAAAGTCTTATACAGATGTGCTCCCAGGATTACCCCACCCCTGATGACCTGTCTCTGGGTCATGTAATATGGTAATGGTTGTAACCCACCACTCCTTAATCAGATATACAATCGCAGGTCATGAAAATAGGAATACTGTCACTTGCAGGTTATGAAGATATTAACACTGTCATGCTACCTGAGATCTGAGTCGCAATACTAATTTTGATGAGAAATCCAGGTGAGCGATACAGGCCCTCTGGACTTCTTGTTAATCTGTTGCTGAAACAATCAACCTTTCTGTACAGTTGCATAATTTGAAACAAAACTATTTTCTATTTGATTGTAATAAGCAAAAGATATAAATAGAGTTATATACAGAGTTTAGAGCGGTAAATGGGATTTTGTCACAACTTGTAGCAAGTTTTTTATTGACTTGAGTAGTTTCATTCAAAATTGCAGATCCACAATTTTTATCCAACCAAGCTATATCATAGCTAGATTGTTTTTGGATTTTTTTATTAATGAAAATATACTTCTTGCTCCTAATACTTGCAGTACTGGTCTTCACAAATAAATTTACTGTTATTTTTATGTGATTTAGTCAAAGATTTTTTTGTTAAATTAGCCTGGAGTACTAGTCCTCGCTAGTTTTCTGGCCAGATCACTACCTAGCAACGATTTGCAATTAAAACTATGCCACTAAAACAATGTACAACGGTTTGATATGTTTGGTGTATCATTTCCATGTGAAAACACGTTACTTAGTAAAGGTTTCTTGACATTTGTGAACATTCACTCCGTATTACCATGTACCAACTCCGTTTGAGTAAGGGATGTTGGATATTGGACATGGAAAGTTTAAGTGAGGGAGTTGTAAGTGGTGGGGTATTATCGGTATGTCATCTAGTCAAATCATGTAGCGACCATTTCTAGAGCAACCAGTACCATAATACGTTAACAAAATTATCCTTTATTGGAAAGTTCTGTGATCTTTTGTTTTCCCAAAGTGTCGGGCACTTGTTAAGTTGAATATGGTAATTAACTTGTTTGCTGTCGATAATGCAGTAATTATAAGCAACAATAGACATTATTTATTTCACAACAATGACAAAACAAGTTTTTTCAACTTATATCAATCACTCTTGTTGGTCTAGATAGAAGCGTGGAGGGGGATTTTAATGCTTTTTCACATCCAACTGTAGAGTCAAACCCTGGCTGTCTTGGTAAAGTCAAGTGTGCTATCCAATTACCTTGTTCGCTATGGATGAGACAGTAAATAGTTGTTTGCTAAAGATAGTACGGTAATTAACTTATTTGCTATGGATAATTTTTATTTTGAATTCAAGGACTGTGGGTGAATTTTATTTCCAACCAATGTTGGTCATTGTGCATGTGGATCTTCTGGATTATAAAAAAAAGAATTGGCGTGCATACATGTGTGCTGAGTGTGAGAGCTGCCAAGGTTATTCTGTGAAGGTATTGCATCAAGGCACATACATGTTTGTGTAGAAAGTTTGTTCGGGCTCATTTCAAAATAAAGAGGATGGAAGCAGTTTGGTAGTGGATCAAGAAGAGCAAGGAAACAATATCATTGGTGAAACTTGAGTAGGATTTTTTTTTTTTTTTTTTTTTAAGTGACATTTTATAAAATATTTTTTACTTTTAACCATATTAATGTACTACGGTAGTGATAATTATCAAGGAAAGTGTCAGAAAAGGATTCAATTGACCAGAATGTTGACATTTTTTTCCATGGGATATATATCTAAGCACATGTTATCACACACAAAGTCAACAAGACTAACTAACTGAATGTAGAAATATTAAGCAATTCATGTATGATTTTAAGTTGCAGTATAAAACGGTAAGGTTCGCTAACTCGGTTGATCTAGCTTATCTTGTGCACTCGAGTTTGTTAGCTTGATGATAAGTTGTGATATATTCAGTGGAAATACATTTCATCATTCTAGATGTTCGAAGCTTTCTGTAGTTTTCTCTATAACAATCACAACATGGATACCTGTATTTAGTTATTGCTGCATGTCCTTTATTTTGAAAAATAATGAGCCCACAAAAATAAATGGCAAAGGTACACTAACGTGTGCCCAGAAGAAATACATAGAGATTGCTTGATGGTGAAGTGTCTTTTTTTTCAGCATCATGAATCTAAATATTATCATATTGACATTTGACAGATGTGAAGTATGTAAACCATGTAGGATAATGAAGTTTTAACATGAAGAACCCAAACATTATCATATAGAAATGTAGCTTGGCAGAGGTGAAGCTGTAATGTAAATTTCATTGGCTTATACATCTCTGCTCTTAAATTATTACAAGTACTTGTTGTATAAATGATATGCAGTTGTGTTCTTACTCAATTGTGCCTAATAAATGGCTTGTACATTTATCATGAGATTGTGTTTTTCTCCTTTATATGAAAGTTATAAGTGATAAGAGGCCCATGGGGTCTGCATAGCTCACCTGTCTGTTATTATCTACGCTGTATGAACTAATTCCTGTTCACACATTTGACCCTGGTGACCTTGCCTTTGCCTCAATAAGCTACAAGTTACTGTTTCAAATAGAGATTTGAGATTTGTTATATAATCATATATTTTTTTATCATGTTAGCTGAAGCTCAATGCAATCTAATAACAAATGTTTTACTGTTAATGGAAAACAGATTTGGTCTGGAGCATTCTTGGGTCAAGGGGACTCAATTTTGTATGAACGGTGGGTGTAACCCTCTTGGAGTAGAGAGGCGGGGCCTAATATGGGAATTAAAGGTTAATCTTTAGAATCCTTCTGAAGGAAGAAAGGGATTTCATCTAAATTTAGTTTGGAGAATTCTTGGGGCTATGGGACTAATTTTGTATAAACCATGATCGTGGTCCTTCTGGGGTCAAATAGGTGTTAAACATGTAGGTTTCTTCTTCAATAGGAAAGAAAGTTTTATCTGAATTCAGTCTTGAGTATCCTTTGGTCAAGGGAACTACATTTTGTATAAATGGAGAGTGTAGCCCCCACCTAGGAGCAGATGACCATTGGTGGGGCCCAAAAGAGGAACCAAAGATTAAACACCATCTTTCTTCTGTGTTGATGAAGGAATTCTTGTGCCAAGGGGACTCAATATGGTGTAAATGGAGGGTGTGACCCCCATGGAAACGATCAAGATACCCATCCTATATTTAGAGACTTGTAAACCCTTTCTCAACCTCATTGTATTAATGCAGTCGTGGTACCAGAATTTGTCCTGAAGTCTGTTCCCGACCTAGGGATTGGATCCGCTAGCGAAATAACTGTAAGGCCTGTGATAATGTGACACAAATTCATCCATGCTATCAAGATTGGCCCATCCACTGATCAGTCCCCATCCCAGGGGACTTGCTAAATGGGATGCATTATGTGATTTGATGACAGAATTCTTTTGAAAAGTTCTAAAATGAATATGTTACAATCGTGAAATTGGCCATAAAATTAGTTTGTTGGTACCTTGTGTGTTAAGGACTTGGTCTCCATATTTGTAATGTATGTGCCTCCTTGCT
Source organism: Mizuhopecten yessoensis (assembly GCF_002113885.1). Classification (NCBI taxonomy): domain Eukaryota; kingdom Metazoa; phylum Mollusca; class Bivalvia; order Pectinida; family Pectinidae; genus Mizuhopecten; species Mizuhopecten yessoensis. Next base: position 716,715 of record NW_018408882.1, read on the forward strand.
ATAATGCACATCTGATGCCGACAAGGAGAGGGCTTTTATAGGCTTTGCCTGTTGCCTAATTCTTTTTGTATGCAAGACCTATACAATGAAGTATTCTGAAATAAAAAAACTCTGATGCCGATATTAGAATGCTACCTTACTGAAATAACATGCCATAGGCACCCTGCAGTCTTTCAAGAGGTGAAGAATCTGTGAAATAAGTTAGGTTTTGGTTGGTTTCATTAGCTCACCTGGCCAGAAGGGCCAAGTGAGCTTATGTCGTGGTGCGGCGTCCGGCATCAATATTTTACTTTAAACAACTTCTCAATAACCAAAAGGCCTAGGATGATGATATTTGGCCAGTAGCATGCTGGGATGAAGGGCTACAAAGTTTGTTCAAATGAATGACCTTGACCCACTTTCAAGGTCACAGGTGTCAAATATGTTTTAAACCTTTAAACAACTTCTTCTGAATAACCAAGAGGCCTAGGATAATGCCAGTAACATGCTGGGATGAAGGACTACCAAGTTTGTTCAAATGAATGACCTTGACATATATTCAAGGTCACAGGGGTAAAATATGTTAAAAACCTTAAAACGACTTCTTAATAAGCAAATGGGTTGGAAGACTATAAACTCTGTTCAACCTTATGTCCTTGTTCGACATTCAAGGTCACAGACGTCATATGTTTTAATCTTTTAATAGGTTCTTATGAATCAAATACTGAAATTCTGCCTGTAGCTGTATTTTAGTCCACTTTTAAGATAACAAGTGTGAGATCAATACCAGGTGAGCGATGCAGGCCCATTGGGCCTCTTGTTGAATTTGGCTTCCTTTTAATAGTTAAGGTCATATAACTTTGCGTGTATGTATATACTGTCTGGATGGTCATTTTTGTTGGGCATATATTTCCGCTATATTCGCGGTCACAAAAGATAACGCGAAATCAAATACCCAGTACTATGAATATAAAGAGATAAAAGAAAAGACTTGTTCACCCCTTTATTGTCGAAAAATGGAGATAAAACACCAATTCAATATCGTATTTACTTTATTCTGATAAAAATTAATAAATCCCATCACCCAAATACAAATGTACAGTCTCTAGCGCATTTGTTTTACCCGTGTAAACAACACGAAATGTAATCCAACGAATCAGTTCTCATCGGGACAAGTGCAAACTATTAACTCTGAGAAATTAAACAACTATGGAGCATGCTTGCTGGAGGTGGTTGGCGTCTAATGCCGATATGAGAGTGCTGCCTCAATGAAATATCATGCCAAAGGACACCCATTACAGTACTCCACATGGTCACATGTAACTATTACCTTAAATGGTGAACGTTAAGCAGGGAATAACAACTACCAATTTTAAAGGACTTTGGTATGTCTCGGCCTGGGGACAGAACCTATTGCCTTTCTTCACTTTGGCTTACGTTTAGGGACACCAAGCCGAAAGTGAGGTATCGCGAAGCAATCTGCTAGGAAACAAGAGGTAGATAGACGAGGAGAGAACATTACAAATCACAAATAGTGTGATGTGTGCAGCAGATTTAGTTTGATCGCCTGGTGTCCCATAGTAGAGGGCACAAAAGCATGCTGATTCTTACAACATGCTAATGATAATGGTTGCTATAGAATTTAATTTACTTGCTGTCTCGTCAAGTTCAAATGTAGAAAACAAAAAACATAACACACAAACAAAAAATTATTTTGTATTTCAGACATGTTTTATAAAATATTAGGGCACGTTCTACTATAATGAACAGATGTTATGTAGGGAATATAATATCCTGTTATACATAGGGTAATGGAGTCGTTCAGAATCAAAGGTTAATTTGAATGTTTGTTCCTTTATTGAAAACGCAAGCGATGTTTATATTTTGTAAGTATATCAAGGACCTCTGCGAAACATGAGCAGTCCACAGCAGTAAACAGCAATATACATTGACAACATAGTCTTGTCAAGGTGCTATTCAACTTTACTTTGAATTATGTTTCTATTTCAGTTCAGCCTGATTCTATCCCGACCCATCAGTTCAGCCTGATTCTATCCCGACCCATCAGTTCAGCCTGATTCTATCCCGACCCAGTCTGCGTACAATAGCACATGTTCTGGTCGCACAGTCCCTGTGGACAGTTATGTTGGCACCAGAGGTCAAGGCCTGGATTCCCGGCAACCGAGAAACAATTTTTCCCCGTTCCTAGGAGTCCACTATCCTGGTCATCCACTAACTGACCAGCCGGACGACATTTACAGTGGGTCATTGGACAGTACCTACGCTTACAATTGACGTGACACCACCTGTCCATGGCCAGCAACCCTTTCCAGGCACCGGCGGACTTGCACACGATTTGGATGGAGGGAGGCGGCATACGAGTTACAGGGAGTTGAGTTGGAGATTGTGTCGTGGCAGGGGTCGTTGTTGGAGTTGTTGTAACAGGCGGTGATTTTGTGGTCAGTGAGGTCGGTACTCTTGGTGTAATCGGCGGAAATTGTGTGGTCGGAGAGGGAGTTGAATGGTCGTCTTTGTCACTTTCAAGAATTGCAATATCTGCACATGCGTAAAATTCTTCCTGTGGTCCAAAACCTAATCCACAATTGCCTCGGATGAAATCGTTATTGGCACAGCCCCACCTGTTTCCTGTTAAAAGTAAGAGATATGAGTGAGATATAAAAACATTAAAACGAAATATTAATATTTTTCAGGCCTAATCATGTGTTACCATATGAAGATGTATAAATAGGTGTTTATGAAGCCATTGCTTGATTTATGACAAATCTTGAAGGCCGATAACGCCGGAATTCAAGAGGAAATATCTCTACTGCATGAAGCGTCTGATGCTGTATCTGTTCTAATGTGCGTTCTGCTTGCAGGGAAAAGTTCAATTGATGTAATATCCCAACATTAGTCGCCTCACGATAATATAATATTCATGTATAATGAGATTGAACATCTAGAAAAAAGGGAATCCCCAAAATTAAAGGACGGCAGACAAAGAGTGGAGATGGATATTTTGTTTTCTTTTAATGTCTTATTGAAAGCTCAAGTAATTCCAGTTCGTGCCTGTTGACGGTTTGTTGGTGTATTTGTATTAATTGCCTCCTTGCGATCGCACTAATGCCGAACTTAAAGTGCTACCTCACTGAAATGCATGCCCACCATAGTATTCCATACGGTCACATCAACAACGGTTTTACCCTGAATAGTGAACGTTAAGCAGGGAACAGCCACTGTCATCTTAAGGACGTTGGTATGTCCCGACATGGGGACAGCACCCATTGCCTTCCTCACTTGGGCGAACGTTCAACACGCTTGAAAACAAAAGAGGTTGTCAGGAACTACAGAGAAATGTAAAGATCCTAAGTATTGCTAGGGTGCAGCAGATGTATGTACATGTAGAGGGACAAAATTTGGAAGGAGGTTTCCCCATCAGTTGCTTCTAACAACATGCATTTGTTAACTGCAGGTTTATTATTTTTCTCAATCCCCGATCTGCAAGGGATGTGAATAAAAGAAAAGATGGTGAATAGAGTTTCGGGTTTAACGTCATTGCATCAGCTAAGGTCATGTGAAGACGGGTACCTAGGAGACACCGCCGGAAACAAAGTAAAGGTAGGCAGGAGAAAAGAAAACAATCCGAAGTATTGCTATTCCGTCTTTGCGTAGAGTTATCGTCCTCGTGAGCAGGTATTGATTGTAACGTCACTGATTTGTGTGAGAAAATTACGTCGTTTTCTCTGAAATTGATGACGTTACACACAAACAAATGACGTAACAATCAATACCTGACCACAAGAGAAGGTAACTTTGCAATACGAAAAGACGGAATACGTGTAACGTGCGGGCGGTCACCCATCCAACTACTGACCAGTCTGCCAAACCATTTGAGGAAGGTGGATAGTTATCCAGAGTTTGCCAGACTGCTGCACTCCTGGGATGGCCCCGTTTGCTCAGGTCGTATCTGTACCTGTGTCTAGAGTTTTAATGTTTTTTTTCAGTGCTTTAGTCTTTATTACTAGTTACCTGCTTTATTTATCTATTATTTATTTACCTACCTATTTAGCTTAACTTTTGATTTGCATGGCGCTTTTATATACCAATAACTGGCTGCATAGTTTCTAGCCCTCTCTTCTAATCATCATTATAGCTCAATATCTTTTACTTACAAGACCTTGTCGTCCTATTTTGATTTACACTATATTAGTGTATATTATGTCAATTTTTACTCTTTTGCTATATTAGCATGTATGTACATTACACTTGAAGTGTTTTAACCCTCCTATAATATAGCAACACCTGTGTGATATGCAGCTGTTTCACTATTTCCACTGTACATCATTTTTAGTATAGTACTTTAAATTAAGTGCCTGTGATATCTATTTATATGCTGCTATGTTATTGTATGTTTTACTCGCTGATTATGTGCTAGCTTTCTGTGATAGAGATAGCTTGCTTTGTTGTTTTCTGTGTGCTTTTTATCATGTTTGTCGCAAAAATAGCGCTACAGCGCTAATGTTTCTATGTTTGATATATGCGACGTTAAATAAAGTTTCTTGTATCTTGTACCACGCTCGACGTTGCTGAACTAGTTAGAAGTTCCCCGGGTTATAGCGCATCACTGGAAAAGATAGCTTGCTCCTAGGGAATAACGTAGGTCCTCCCAGTGTATCAATGCACCTTCCCTAACCACCGGGAACTGGCCTTACACGACCACAGAGTCACTACGCTGCCACCAAATGTAACGTGCGGGTGGTCACCAATCCAATTACTGACCACGCTCGACGCTGAACTAGTGAGCGGGTCCTGGGTAATACCGCATCACTGGAAAAGCTAGCTTACAAGTAAGGCAGTATTTCCCCCTTATATTCCTTAACTGTTACATGAGAACAGCAGATCGATTTTCTTACTGAAATGTGTTCAGCTAGTTTTTAATACATGATGTTTATAAAAACTGTTTTAGTGTGATACATTTTTATGAAATGATTTGTTCAATGGAGTACTTTGTGTTAAGGTTTGAGTATCGGCCTCTAATGAATACTATTTCGATGCAACCAGAAGACTTGTCATTACACGATGTGTCATATCATCTTCGGTGTGACATTAACCTTAGAAGTGTTAAAAAAGATAGAAAACAACACAAATAACGTTTTCCATATGACCATAGAAAACAGCCGATACCCGGGGGAGAGGAAACGATACATACATGTATCTCGAATATGAACACTTTGACTGACGTGAAGCTGGAGAACATCTGTTGGTGCTACACAAACTTCAGCATAGTTTTGCAAGAATATTATTACGAGTCATAAGGGAGATCTCCTTTAAACTCATTAGCATTACGGTAATGATGATGCACCATTAACATAGATTACTTTCGTATTAAATCCAGCGCTCTTGTTATATTTTGCCATTCAGACTGCTTGCTGCTATTTGAATTACAATATACAACGAACAATCAGTATGTTATTACTAGCTTTGCGGGGCTTACGTCACTTTTTATCATTTTGAAAAATAAAACATTCAAATGCCGCTATTTTCGGGAAGTAAACGAATATATTATGCACACGGAGATACGTCCTCAAATGACCTTAGCTGATAATAGGACGTTAATTTAAATTAAACCTAACAAAATTAGTATACGTTGTTCAACTAGAATTAACTTTATTGTTAGACCTCATAGCAGATGCATCAAATGACAAACCTGATATGTAACGCCATTGCAGGACACACTGCGAGCACGTGACGTCGTATGGGAGTCGCATTTTAATGTCGTAAAACCCAACACTCGAGTCATCGACGTGAACCCTGGTTGAATTTCCGTAATACTCTTGTAGGAGGTAGCGATCTAGACAGGATTGCGTGGCTGCTCTCCTTACGTTGTTATTTGGGCATAACCGGAACTCGAAGTATCCTTTATGACTTGCAGTAATCTCCACGTTGATATTGATAGTGCCACTTTTTACGTAATATCCAGTTATGATGCCATTTGCAAATCGACCATTCGGCGGCTCGTTGTCGTGGACAGAAAGGTCATACCGATCTCCACAGATACCGCATTTACCGCCATTCACCCACCACTGGATCTGAAAATGGAAAATACAAGTAAATACTGTGCTGTTTCCACTGTTGTCTACCCCATTGCATTTTATCGAAACAGGAGACTAATGTGTGCCCTACCACGTCTTCTGTTAAAGAGGACATTCAAGATACCAAACTTGATCCGCTGTATCCTTTTGCAACACTAAGAATACATCCTTCGTTCTATCTTTGATACCTACTTTTCTTACTTTTTTTACTATCTATTTTCTTTATTCGGCGGGACCAATGCAGGTTCGGGATGGGGGTGGGGGTGGGGGGTGGTTTTTTTTTTCCACATCCTACTTCATGTCATGAGATGTGCATCCCCTACCCACCTCCACCCCACCCGGTTGCTTCGGGTGTTTCTTCTGTGTATTCGGCTTAAGTACAATTCAGAAACTCTAAAACTGCCCCCATCGCGATACTTGAGTTTCGATACTTAATGGGAGTGTGGGAAGGGGTGGGTTGGGGTGAAGTGTCAGCTAAGAACGTGCCCCCGTGCGTGTAATGTATACTGGAGGCTGTACATTTGTGTGTATCCTCATCCTCAGACCTGATCCCGACTTTGGATGTTTCTTTTTTTGTTTTGTTTTGTTTAATGTCCTGTTATACCTAGGATCATTTATATGTTTACTGTATGCGTGCATGTTTGTATGTGTGCTGAGGGCATGTTATGTTGGTGTATTTGTCTACTTGCGACAGTGCGGATCTGATGCCGACTTTAGAGTGCTACCTCACTGAAATACCATGCCGAAGGCAAGCAGCAGAGTATTCCGCCTTGTTATATCATACCGGCAACGGATAAACCAGTTGGTAGCATTACCTTAAATGCTGAACGTTAATAAGGTAATCACAACTACCGTTTGTAATGACTTTGTATGTCCCGGTCTGGGGACAAAACCCATTGCCTTCCTCACTTGGACGAACGTCCAACATCAATGCCAAATGTGAGATATTGTAAAGCAAGGCGCTAGGAAACAGAACGATTGGATGAAAATAGAAAGGTCCCAAATGTTGCAATGGGTGTATCAGATTATTTTTAGTCGCAGCTATGTCCCCAATGTAGAGAATCCTCTATTCAAAACAAAGTCCATGCAGAGAGCCGAACAAAGAAAATCATTTACTGTACCATATGATCCATTAGGAACCAAAGGTAAAAAGAAGTAAAATAAATATCTTTTTGTTGGTATTTTGATCGGGATTGAACATCCTCACGACAGCCAAAGTTATATGAAGTTAGTTCAGATTTAGTTAGATTCCAACGTTTTGGCCCTAAGAGTCATCCAGTTTACTTGGTAAGTCTAGTATCAATAATATCACAGTAGACTTTGCACGGCACTGCTAATATCGCGATACCTTTGCAGATTCAAAGTGAAAAGGGGTATGAGCCCTATAGCAGCCGTGTGACATATATATATAACGTAATTTTAAGTTACATTTTACTATATTCTAGGTTATATGCTGTTCATTATTAATATGAAAACACTATTCTTTTGGTGGCATTTTGTTGCAAGTATAATTTCTAATTATTCATTTAATGTTGTAGTAAAAGTATTACAGTAATATACGTCATGGCCTGACGCGCAGTGGATAAGCTCCTTACTTGTGCGGGTATATAATCTCCATGACAGAGATGCTCGTTTCTGCGCAAAGCATGAATTAACGTTGAATTATTTCACATTAACTGGCCCAAAGTTGTATTTTGTGTAATTAATTGCTATATTATTTGTGCATGGAAGGTGATGCCATCAAATATATTCAAAAAATGAATCTCCTTCCTGTCGAAGATATAACGCATTACGGTGCTACTCTGTAACTTTTATGGTTGTTTTAAATATCACGTTCTTTCTTATCAGGTCTCCTTAAGAGTTTTTTTACTCAACAGGTACTTCTATTTCGATTCTATCACACGTAACCTACAGGACAATATAGAAGGTCGGAGCCAGATATTTATTTAATTTGAACTGTGTTCACCTGACAGCCCGGGCAGGCCAGGATTAACACAATTGGCTTCGTTTTGAAGACATACCTTTATCCCCAGTCTAGCAGTCATTATAAAGGGCAAGGAAATCTCATCGACACGGTGTTTTATAAATCGTTTATATTCAAAATACACGTATTTAAAAAACCCCATCTAAAGCCTGACTGCGCGCTATAATCAAGATGTGTAGATTTTAAATATTGAAAATATTGAAATCTGTGGTTTTGTCCGTTTAGTTAATTGTACTTGATTTAATGAATACCATTAAGAAGGGGAGATAACAGTAACGTTATGTATAGGGGAGACAACAGTAACGTACAGCTAACGTTCGCAGGTGAGAATATGTTTCATCAAAACTCGATTGATTTAGAACTCTAACGACATTTCAGGATAAGCACTAAAACAGAGCAGTGAAGTTTGTGATTTCTTACACAAAGTATGTGTGCATCCTTTCCCTTTGTTAGTTATACAGAACTTTATTTAATGCAAAGCAACAAATATGGTTTTCGATACCCACAATTTCCTTATAATAATGTGTCTCATAGGGTGGAAGGTGGGATAGGAAAACATACACAACACATCTTATTTAAGGACGGCCCACCCTTCCGCAATTAACCAGCGGAATATAATACTTATGTAGTAGTGATTTTATGAAAATCTAATCATTCCGATAGACTGGGATTTTTTGGGCCCTAAATATTCAAACATTCAGCTTGTCAATTTTAATATTTTGAATTGTTTTGGTGTGTTGCATTGTTCGGATCATTAACAAATGAAAATAAGCATTGTTAACTAACACTACAAGTATTTTATTTGTCACAACAAAATAAATAAAACACGTGACACAAAGTGTGTTTTATTGAAATTGTATGGTTAAAAGTGATTATCTACAAGCTAGAAGCAAACAGGACACAAAGTTTCATACAAAAATAGTGGAAAATTGAACAAAATATACACAATGGCTTTATAATAAATCTATTTTACATTTTACAATCACTTAGATCATGGTGAGAGTTGTCTTCCTTAAAAACAATTAGAACGTTTTGCAGAGGGATAAAATTTACACAATGACAGTTATCCGTTTCAAAAAAATATCAAAACTTATGGAAATGCTTTAAAATTATGATATCAAAAGTGACAATTTCTTGTTCTTTTATGGAACCAAATTACTCTCAATTATGTACACTTTGGACATCATTCCACAGCCCACTATTGCATGCAAATTATGTAACTAGAATCTATGCCGTTCTCACGTCCACCCACACGCATTTTTATAGGGATCCCAATAATTTTTCCAATAACACTATTTTAACATTTTTCGACAGAGCGTAACTCGTTGGACATCGAAAATCGTAATGAACTCGGGCTTGTGAACTGGTGTAAGCACGTGATATACACATGTGAGGTTGGTACACAAAACGCATTAGTCCAAATTTCATGCGCTTCATATATTACCTTCTTGAAGTCGTCTGGTCTCATGTCAGTGTCTTTTCGTGAGTCAGTTTATGTCTTTGTATCGGAATCTCTATTTCTGAAGTACGTATGATTACACATTTCCCAGTTAAGTCTCGATATCGTGTGGTGACATATCATCGTCACGCACGTGTACTATTGTTGACCCGGTGTTACTATAATTTACACTACGGTATTGAAATACCCAAAACGCAATACGGAAATGACGACACGAAAATACGCCAAAAACGCATGTGCATTACGAAGGGTGGGAGTCCTAAAACCCGACTATGTCCAAATTTTACCTCATATTTAAATGAGTAATTTGAATAGTTTAATTAGGTTTTTTCGATCTTTTTTCACAATTAGCGTCACTAATTGCAAGTAAACAATTAATAAATTACTGGTTTTATTTACCTTCCCCTCTGATGATTCGAATGTTTTGGCCCCTAGAGTCGCCCAGTTTACTTGGTAAGTCTAGTATCAAGAATATCACAGTAGACTTTGCACGGCACTGCTAACAACGCGATACCTCTGCAGATTTAAAGTGAAAAGTGTTTTTTTAGCCCTATAGCAGCTCTGTGACATATTTTATGTAACGTAATTTTAAGTTATATTTTACTATATTCTAGGTTATATGCTCTTCATTATTAATATGAAGATACTTTTCTTTGGGGGGCATTTTGTTGGAAGTATTTTTAAATTATGCATTTAATGTTGTAGTTAAAGTATTATGGTAATATACGTCATGGCCTGACGCGCAGTGGATAAGCTCCTTGCTTGTGCGGGTATAGAATCTCCATGACAGAGATGCAAGTTTCTGCGCAAAAGCATGAATTTACGGTGGATTATTTCACATCAACTGGCCCAAAGTTGTATTTTGTGTAATTAATTGCTATTTTATTTGTGCATGAAAGGTGATGCCATCAAATATATTCAAAAAATGAATCTCCTTCCTGTCGAAGATATAACACATTACGCTGCTACTCTGTAACTTTTATAGTTGTTTTAAATATCACGTTCTTTCTTATCAGGTCTCCTTAAGAGTTTTTTTTACTCAACAGGTACTTCTATTTCTATTCTATCACACGTAACCTACAGGACAATATAGAAGGTCGGAGGCCAGATAATTATTTAATGGGAACTGTGTTCACCTGACAGCCCGGGCAGGCCAGGATTAACACAATTGGCTTCGTTTTGAAGACATGCCTTTATCCCCAGTCTAGCAGTCATTATAAAGGGCAAGGAAATCTCATCGACACGGTGTTTTATAAATCGTTTTTATTCAAAATACACGTATTTGAAAAACCCCCTCTAAAGCCTGACTGCGCGCTATAATCAAGATGTGTAGATTTTAAATATTGAAAATATTGAAATCTGTGGTTTTGTCCGTTTAGTTAATTGTACTTGATTTAATGAATACCATTAAGAAGGGGAGATAACAGTAGCGTTATGTACAGGGGAGACAACAGTAACGTACAGCTAACGTTCGCAGGTGCGAATATGTTTCATCAAAACTCGATTGATTTAGAACTCTAACGACATTTCAGGATAAGCACTAAAACAGAGCAGTGAAGTTTGTGATTTCTTACACAAAGTATGTGTGCATCCTTTCCCTTTGTTAGTTATACAGAATTTTATTTAATGCAAAGCAACAAATATGCAAATGAGTTTGCTCGAAGGTTTTCGATACCCACAATTTCCTTATAATAATGTGTCTCATAGAGTGGAAGGTGGGATAGGAAAACATACACAACACATCTTGTTTAAGGACGGCCCACCCTTTCGCAATTAACCAGCGGAATATAATACTTATGTAGTAGTGATTTTATGAAAATCTAACCATTCCGATAGACTGGGATTTTTCCCCCCTAAAATACCCAAACATTCAGCTTGTCAATTTCAATATTTTGAGTTGTTTTCGTGTGTTGCATTGTTCGGATCATTAACAAATGAAAATAAGCATTGTTAATTAACACTACAAATATTTTATTTGTCACAAAATAAATAAAACACGTGACACAAAGTGTGTTTTATTGAAATTGTATGGTTAAAAGTGATTATCTACAAGCTAGAAGCAAACAGGACACAAAGTTTCATACAAAAATAGTGGAAAATTGAACAAAATATACACAATGGCTTTATAATAAATCTATTTTACATTTTACAATCACTTTGATCATGGTGAGAGTTGTCTTCCTTGAAAACAATCAAAACTTTTTGCAGAGGGATAAAATTTACACAATGACAGTTATCCGTTTCAAAAACATATCAAAACTTATGGAAATGCTTTAAAATTATGATATCAAAAGTGACAATTTCTTGTTCTTTTATGGAACCAAATCACTCTCAATCATGTACACTTTGGACATCATTCCACAGCCCACTATTTCATGATAATTATGTAACTAGAATCTATGCCGTTCTCTCGTCCACCCACACACGCATTTTTATAGGGATCCCAATAATTTTTCCAATAACACTATTTTAACATTTTTCGACAGAGCGTAACTCGTTGGACATCGAAAATCGTAATGAACTCGGGCTTGTGAACTGGTGTAAGCACGTGATATGCACATGTGAGGTTGGTACACAAAACGCATTAGTCCAAATTTCATGTGCTTCATATATTACCTTCTTGAAGTCGTCTGGTCTCATGTCAGTGTCTTTTCGTGAGTCAGTTTATGTCTTTGTATCGGAATCTCTATTTCTGAAGTACGTATGATTACACATTTCCCAGTTAAGTCTCGATATCGTGTGGTAACATATCATCGTCACGCACGTGTACTATTGTTCACCCGGTGTTACTATAATTTACACTACGGTATTGAAATACCCAAAACGCAATACGGAAATGACGACACGAAAATACGCCAAAAACGCATGTGCATTACGAAGGGTGGGAGTCCTAAAACCCGACTATGTCCAAATTTTACCTCATATTTAAATGAGTAATTTGAATAGTTTAATTGGGTTTTTTCGATCTTTTTTCACAATTAGCGTCACTAATTGCAAGTAAACAATTAATAAATTACTGGTTTTATTTACCTTCCCCTCTGATGATTCGAATGTTTTGGCCCCTAGAGTCGCCCAGTTTACTTGGTAAGTCTAGTATCAAGAATATCTCAGTAGACTTTGCACGGCACTGCTAACAACGCGATACCTCTGCAGATTTAAAGTGAAAAGTGTTTTTTTAGCCCTATAGCAGCTCTGTGACATATTTTATGTAACGTAATTTTAAGTTATATTTTACTATATTCTAGGTTATATGCTCTTCATTATTAATATGAAGATACTTTTCTTTGGGGGGCATTTTGTTGGATGTATAATTTTTAATTATGCATTTAATGTTGTAGTTAAAGTATTATGGTAATATACGTCATGGCCTGACGCGCAGTGGATAAGCTCCCTGCTTGTGCGGGTATAGAATCTCCATGACAGAGATGCAAGTTCCTGCGCAAAAGCATGAATTTACGGTGGATTATTTCACATCAACTGGCCCAAAGTTGTATTTTGTGTAATTAATTGCTATTTTATTTGTGCATGGAAGGTGATGCCATCAAATATATTCAAAAAATGAATCTCCTTCCTGTCGAAGATATAACACATTACGCTGCTACTCTGTAACTTTTATGGTTGTTTTAAATATCACGTTCTTTCTTATCAGGTCTCCTTAAGAGTTTTTTTTACTCAACAGGTACTTCTATTTCTATTCTATCACACGTAACCTACAGGACAATATAGAAGGTCGGAGGCCAGATAATTATTTAATGGGAACTGTGTTCACCTGACAGCCCGGGCAGGCCAGGATTAACACAATTGGCTTCGTTTTGAAGACATACCTTTATCCCCAGTCTAGCAGTCATTATAAAGGGCAAGGAAATCTCATCGACACGGTGTTTTATAAATCGTTTATATTCAAAATACACGTATTTGAAAAACCCCATCTAAAGCCTGACTGCGCGCTATAATCAAGATGTGTAGATTTTAAATATTGAAAATATTGAAATCTGTGGTTTTGTCCGTTTAGTTAATTGTACTTGATTTAATGAATACCATTAAGAAGGGGAGATAACAGTAACGTTATGTACAGGGGAGACAACAGTAACGTACAGCTAACGTTCGCAGGTGCGAATATGTTTCATCAAAACTCGATTGATTTAGAACTCTAACGACATTTCAGGATAAGCACTAAAACAGAGCAGTGAAGTTTGTGATTTCTTACACAAAGTATGTGTGCATCCTTTCCCTTTGTTAGTTATACAGAATTTTATTTAATGCAAAGCAACAAATATGCAAATGAGTTTGCTCGAAGGTTTTCGATACCCACAATTTCCTTATAATAATGTGTCTCATAGAGTGGAAGGTGGGATAGGAAAACATACACAACACATCTTGTTTAAGGACGGCCCACCCTTTCGCAATTAACCCGCGGAATATAATACTTATGTAGTAGTGATTTTATGAAAATCTAACCATTCCGATAGACTGGGATTTTTCCCCAAAATACCCAAAAATTCAGCTTGTCAATTTCAATATTTTGAATTGTTTTCGTGTGTTGCATTGTTCGGATCATTAACAAATGAAAATAAGCATTGTTAACTAACACTACTGTTTTCGTGTGTTGCATTGTTCGGATCATTAACAAATGAAAATAAGCATTGTTAACTAACACTACAAATATTTTATTTATCACAAAATAAATAAAACACGTGACACAAAGTGTGTTTTATTGAAATTGTATGGTTAAAAGTTATTATCTACAAGCTAGAAGCAAACAGGACACAAAGTTTCATACAAAAATAGTGGAAAATTGAACAAAATATACACAATGGCTTTATAATAAATCTATTTTACATTTTACAATCACTTTGATCATGGTGAGAGTTGTCTTCCTTGAAAACAATCAGAACTTTTTGAAGAGGGATAAAATTTACACAATGACAGTTATCCGTTTCAAAAAAATATCAAAACTTATGGAAATGCTTTAAAATTATGATATCAAAAGTGACAATTTCTTGTTCTTTTATGGAACCAAATCACTCTCAATCATGTACACTTTGGACATCATTCCACAGCCCACTATTTCATGATAATTATGTAACCAGAATCTATGCCGTTCTCACGTCCACCCACACACGCATTTTTATAGGGATCCCAATATTTTTTCCAATAACACTATTTTAACATTTTTCGGCAGAGCGTAACTCGTTGGACAACGAAAATCGTAATGAACTCGGGCTTGTGAACTGGTGTAAGCACGTGATATGCACATGTGAGGTTGGTACACAAAACGCATTAGTCCACATTTCATGCGCTTCATATATTACCTTCTTGAAGTCGTCTGGTCTCATGTCAGTGTCTTTTCGTGAGTCAGTTTATGTCTTTGTATTGGAATCTTTATTTCTGTAGTACGTATGATTTCACATTTCCCAGTTAAGTCTCGATATCGTGTGGTGACATATCCTCGTCACGCACGTGTACTATTGTTGACCCGGTGTTACTATAATTTACACTACCGTATTGAAATACCTAAAACGCAATACGGAAATGACGACACGAAAATACGCCAAAAACGCATGTGCATTACGAAGGGTGGGAGTCCTTAAACCCGACTGTGTCCAAATTTTACCTCATATTTAAATGAGTAATTCGAATATTATAATTGGGTTTTTTCGATCTTTTTTCGCAATTAGCGTCACTGATTGCAAATAAAAAATTAATAAATTACCGGTTTTATGTACCTTCCCCTCTGATGATTCGAATGTTTTGGCCCCTAGAGTCGCCAAGTTTACTTGGTAAGTCTAGTATCAAGAATATCTCAGTAGACTTTGCACGGCACTGCTAACAACGCGATACCTCTGCAGATTTAAAGTGAAAATGGGGTATATTTTATATAGTAATTTTAAGTGTTTTTTTTACTCTATTCTAGGTTATATACCCCCTCATTATTAATATGAAGATACTATTCTTTTGGGGGCATTTTGTTGCAAGTATAACTTTTAATTATTCATTTAACGTTGTAGTAAAAGTATAACGGTAATATACGTCATGGCCTGACGCGCAGTGGATAAGCTCCTTGCTCGTGCGGGTACAGAATCTCCATGACAGAGATGCTCGTTTCTGCGCAAAAATATGAATGTACGGTGGATTATTTCACATCAACTGGACCAGAGTTGTATTTTGTGTAATTGTCTAGGAAGACCCCACCGGAAAGAGAGAGAGAGAGAGTTGTTAGGAAAGATGGGAAAATTGATACAATGGCGTCTGTTGACCAACTATGGTCCCTTCGATGTCCTCTTAGTAGAAACCCCCCATTCTGCAGAGTGGCACACGCAATGGAGTACGGGAGGTCTATTAGGATTTCTCAAATGTACCTTAAACAGAGATCTATACGTAGAAACCACCCAACATGTAGGGCCCCTAAATTAATCACCTCTCCAAAACACACGGTGGGATATAGCAGGCTTATCATTTTCCCGAACCTGCAAGGATTCCCATTCTTTCCAAAACATATGTAGAAATACAAAAAAAGGGGGAAAATGTCTATAAGCCGTTTAAATTGTACAAACTTAATATTGCCAAAATAATGTAGAATAAATGTAGATAAGACACAAAATGTCACATATTAATATCCAAAACCACTTACCGCAAAACCGCCACAGAAAAGCTGGTGGTCGTTGTAATTTGGTGGTGTGCTGTACCCGTATCTCCACATCGTTGACCGTCCGGGCGGACTGACCAGACGGCCATGACCGGACACTCCGGCCAGGTCGATCACATAAAGAATGGTGAAACATAACATTAGATATTTCAATACGTTTTCAGTCAGCTTTTGTAGACGAAAATGTCCCATTTTGAATTTAGAATCGTTCTAGTTTGAAATTCTCTTTTTAGAAGTTCACAATTTCATTAATATTAGTAAAATACATAATTCATGTTTCGAGCCTACTTAAAAGAAACACTTCGTTGTGAAGCTGGTAAAATTTGAATCCGCTAATATACAATGTGTTTCTTGTAAAGTTTATCCAAGTAAAAAGGTCCAAATGGTTTTATAGGAATTCGAGCATAGAAATTGTTGACGAAAATCCGGTTATCTCCATGAGAACATGAATACGAGGCTAATGTTCAATAATAACGACGCCAGAATGGTCAAGCGGTCAGATTTGCGATGCAGTTAACGTTGCATCATATTAGAATCCCAGTAAAACTTTTCCATTGGCGTTGACCACTAGAACAGCTGTAAGACCCACGATTGATCGTGATTTACCCAAAACTACCCCCTGGACATTTATGTGTGGCGTTAGACTAGGGTCCATAACTATGTTACTCATATCTGGGGCTCTCGATGGGTAATCCGAATGGGTTTTTGTTTTGTTTATCACAAATGTAGGCCAAATATAAGCAATTACAAAAAACATAACACAAACATACCTCAGGTTAGATGTGGATATATTAGAGCTCGTGATTTAAATTGATTAATGCCCAAGTCAGTAAGTATTGGATAGTCGAAAACATTACATTATAAAATCACAAGAACTAATAAGATTTACTGCCGTCTAATCTATTTCTCTAGCTTTCTTATTATTAGTACTCTTGAGTCATTTGAGAAAATAATCTATATTAATAATAAATATCAAATACTTTATAAAATATCATATATACAATTTATTTGAAAGATATTATATATTTTATTAGCTATATAATTTTATATATTTTATAAGACATCATATATTTTGCAATCAATTCGTTTGCTTTGGATGTTTATCTTTTGCATAACCTTCCAGTTTTACTTTCATATATTCTTTTAACGAGCGTCTATTAAAAAGTGCTGATTTGCCATAAATGACACAAATTGTCGATAAGCTGTATAACAATAAAAAATAATACAAACCAGGTATAAATCTGTTGTTTTCTGGGTCACATACTTAAACGTCGAACATATATTTTCTATTCGAAGATAAATATATTTTTCACATATTTTATTTACGTTCCTGAGACGATTCTGTGAGAGTAAGTAAGTAGTACTTGATTTGGGGAAATTCTATTTAATTTTCACCGAGTAATCCCCGAAAGTCGAGTCTGAAAATAGACGTTAAGTGTGCAAGGAACGAGAAAATCAAGATAAGTGCTCAATACGAAAGACTGCAAGTATATCTCTAATAGTTACCAATTATTTAAGTTTTTCTTGTGTGACACTGAAAAAGTAGATACAAAGATGCATAGATTTTTAGCATTTATTTGTTTCACATTTGCACTGAAATTATGTACACCACAAAGACATTTTCAATATCATTTAGAAATGGTTAAAACACTCAAAACAAATTACGTTCATGAAGTGTTTGCTCAAGAATTTTTATTTTATGCAGACACACAAACTGTGTTTTGATGATATAGTTAAATATGAAAAACGTTCCTTGATACACACCAAGAATGTTTCGTATTCCAAGTGTCCAGTAATATTCTGTTTCTTTTTCTTTTAAAAAGAAGTGTTATTTATTAGTTTTCTTTACTCATTCTCTGCAATTATATACACAATTATTTTGAATAACTGGATTGCCCACTAAAAGTTTGTCATTAAATAAATGAAAATTAAGAGAATTTTTATATCTTGGATTTAAGCTGACAATACATGCGTGATCAAGTATTGTACATTTCCGTGTGCCGTAGGTTCTTGTAGATAATACTCACCGGACCGGCTATATCTGGCCCCCGAGGGGAATTCGGCCATGTGTGGCCTACTTATGCACTAGTTTAGTTCAGGACGAATATTTTACTATCTTTGGTCAATATCTGTAGTTGTTGAACCGCACATAATATCAATATCAACCGTCTCAGATCAGATCCCTTGCAGGGAACCTCGGCTGTTTCGGGTAAAAGACTAGGTACAAGATGACAAATGTGGGGCCCATGCAGAATCTGGGGCATTCTTGTGTGTTTTCTTCTTAGGAAACATTGAAGCAACAAAAATGGGTCTGCTGCCCCTGTTGCGACATTTGGGATCTTTGTGTTTTCTCTTTACTTCCTTACATTCTTTTGTTCCCTATTGCTTTGCTTTTCCACACTTTCTTATGATTTCAGTGTTTAACAGTCGCCCAGGTGAGGACGGCAACAGATTCTGTCCCAGACCGGGGCATACCAATACCGGGGCATACCAAAGTATTTACAAATGGTAGTTGTGTTTACCTGCTGGACGTTCAGCATTCAGGGTAATTACAACAACTGGTTCACCCGTTGTCAGTATAATGAGACCGGGCGGAATACGGTGCAGGGTGCTTTCGGCATAGTATTTCAGAGAAGTAGCACTCTAAAGTCGGCATCAGATCCGGGCTATTGCAAAAAATCAATCACACCGACATACTATCCATCTATCTATTCTGCAACACCCTCTTTCGAGTATTATGTGCAGCAAACCCTACCGCCAACACAAATACACACAAGTCTACCTGTCTAACCAACGTTTTGTTCAGGGATTTTGTTCAGGCGGAGCCATGTAACAGATGATTTTAATCAGATTGTGTTTATGTTATGAATAAATATCTAAAACTATTAACTTAATTCGCTAGTATCTTTGTCTAAGTTTGAACACAGATGAACTTAGTTTAATATGTCAATGGGCATGTATCGGAGAGAGTTTACTTTGAGTTTCTATAATTATACAGTGGTTTATGCGAAAGGAAGGGATAAGTGACTGGGTAGTTTGATTTTGTCATGAGGCCCTCCAAGGGTTAACTGTTGTGATAGCCACGGCGTATTCTGTCTCTGTCGGTACTCGCGATCGGGGTCAAATGAGGTACGTGCGCTTTTAGATTTACATAATTTATAATATTACCGGGTTCCGTAAAATGGTATGATTTAATTATATTGATGAATTAAACGATTTTTTGTTTGATTTTACAAACAAGATTTAAATTTGTACTATTATGAATACCCGGCTTCCTCTGGCGCGACGACGCAATATATAAAAAAAATCTCTCGTCGTCAGAAAGCTACATTATCGCAGGTAGATTAAAAAAGTCAAAATGGCGGGCCAGGATGAATAACTGAGGAAGGAGAACCTACTTCTAGTAAAAAGGATCGCGTAACATTTTTTTTTAAATCGTAATTTTTTAACAGTTCATGTTTTCATGTTGTTGACTTAGAATGTATGATCATGTAACAACCTTTTCTCTATAAAGAATTAATTTTCGACTTCAGATAGAATCGGAATACGTATTGAAAACGGGAAGAAACATTTGTTTACGTTGTAAAAATGACGCGTGCTGCCGATAACTACGGCTTCTGTTTCGGACAAAAATGAAATGATTAAAGAAAAGTTGGCTCAACATAAAAAAGTGTCCATTGACAAGAATGCTTTAATCTATGAAAAGTATTGAAAACGAATAATAATCAAGTATCTCAACACGTCCCATATCTGACACATATTGTGCATGTACACGTAGTGGTTTTGCCATACAGTTTAGTGTGTGTGGTGGCTAATATGACTTACTTAAGGATGTACACCTCTGAGAAGTCAAAAAAAATTCCTGTATTA
The DNA here is from genome assembly GCF_002113885.1 of Mizuhopecten yessoensis. NCBI lineage: Eukaryota > Metazoa > Mollusca > Bivalvia > Pectinida > Pectinidae > Mizuhopecten > Mizuhopecten yessoensis. The sequence goes on from NW_018408882.1 coordinate 736,745, forward strand.
AACTTTTTTTCTTATGTAGATTTTTGGAAAAAGGAGTTAATGGCATAGTAGAAAATACAAAAAAAAAACAAACATATGTCCGTGTGCTCGTTTTTGTGCTATGATCGGTTAAAGATACCAATTTACCACAACATGTGATTTTAGGTGATTTTCGGGGTTTTGACCATTTGCAGAACAAATTCATACAATTTCTTCCAAGTGTGTTATCAGATATGTATAAATGTTTGTAGAATTGTTGAAAATATTATTTTCTTTTAAATCATGGAAGTAAAATTTCTTAATCTTATTGTTTTAACTCAAAAAGCCGATTTTCGTTACCCCTACCCCCTATTTTTTAATGATAAAATACTCATTTTTTACCTTTTTTTTAAAGTTTAAACGCTTGATATAAAAAGTTCTGGTGTTTAACTTTTTTTTAATAACTAATGAATTAAATGAAAACGTGTTTCTCTTTCTAAAACATCTACAAAAATGGGGGGTCAGTGTGCTTCTTTTTTTATCATTTGTGTTATTTTTACTTTTTTCGGGGTCAAAAATCAAAAGTGCTTCAGTCACACTAAAAACGTAAAAAAATTATCAACAATGTATGATTTTCCAGTTTGTTGCATATTATTTTGAACATATTGAACATCATAAAGTTGTACAGCAAAAATGAACCTGCTACAATTAATAATGACGACACAATGACAATTTAAGTGATCAATCTAGTGCCAAAAAGGTGAAATTTTGGCCTTTTTTGAAGCACAAGAAATACACATTAATACACATTTTCAAAATGGCCGCCGAATTGGTAATTTTTTTAAATTCATGTAAAAAAAGTTCTACAAACAACAGGCATCTAGTTTGTTGACATATTTTTCAGAATCGTGTTTGCTAATAAACTTGATCATAAGTTGTTAAATATTATAAAAACCCATTACACCAGATCAAAACGAGACTTGAACGTGATTGAAACCTCAGAAGAGTACATCCTTAAGTGTTAGCGTATGGAGACAATGAAAGTGGGAAAGAGAGTATACATAAATGTATATGCATGGTATAGAAAAAAAAATTGGCCAAAGATATTGAGTTGTACAATGTTATAAAAAAAATCACAAACGTTTCTCTTTTTTATACGCGTGTAGGTTTTTCATTGCATATATGCACTTTATGAAAACATTTGAAAAGGGATATTCGTCTCGTGAATATTCCTTTTTACAGAAAGGTTTGTCCAATGGTTGAAGAAAGGTGTTTAGCCCCGTACAGACGTCACATTCCGGTACTAAATTCAATATATATTTATACATATATATACTTTATGTTTATGCCTATTATCATCGTTGACATTTAATTGTAAATATATGACGGGAGAAGGCTGTGATAAATTGTAAAAACGTGTGCCCCATCCCTTGTTCAATTTAATTGGCAACACATATGTTTAAGCTAAATAAATTTAAATTCTAAATGTTGTCAAGTGTGCAATTAACTTCTGATGATGAATAACTACTGTTCAATAAGTTTTAATACGGACTTAGAAATCATATTACTGGTTTCATAGTGCGGTAAGAAGTTGCAGTTGCCTGACGCCCCTCTCTGGGGGCCCCTTTGGAAACCGTTTATTACTGCCTAGTCAGGTGACGTTATCGGCGCTATTTTTAGCAGGGCTTTCCCGAATAATTCAAGTGGTCAAACTGGACATTTGGAACGGACTATGAATATGGGGATAGCGAGGCAACATAAGTGGAAGTGCATACAATACATACATTCTTAAAAAAAATATGTCTCTTCACGTGATGTCCCTTAAAATTACATTTGCTGTTAACTCTTTCCGTACCGTTGTCGTTAGTCCGAATTATTCTGAGGTCACTTTCACACACATGTCGCACATGGATCGACAGATCTATTCTTTATGCACTAGGTGGTATCAATAACATGTTTCAAAGATCATTACGAAAAGTATTTTCCAACGTTTTCTATACGAACCCATGTTTTTAATGGAAATTAGGCCATGAGCAATGTCACATGACTTGACCTCGCGTTACCGAAGGTATTTCCCAACGTTATGACGTAGGCCGGCGAGATTTTAGTCTAGTGGCATTAGAAGGCGGGGCTATTCACAGGGGCATGGATGGCTTTACTTGTAATATCAAAAAAAGGGTCTCCTATACTAATACATTATTTATTAGTATAGGAGACCCATTTTTTAATATTACAAGTAAGCGACATCAGAAGATATGTTATTCATATAACTATGATACACCTTTATACCAAACTTCAGTTAGATTTGTTAAAAAATGATTGAGTTATCGTGAATTTAATTTTACGATTTTACGAAGCTATATAAGCCGTGTCACATATTTGTACGTAGGGTAGGGCTTTGCATAGGTGAACACAGTTAGACCGGATTATATTGTAGAACTCTCAGCCACACTCTTGAAACGAGCATGTTACCAGACCCTACGGACGTGGACGTGGTTCTACTCAGGGTCCGTTATATGTTCGTGTGACTGATCGATTTAATGCTGGTGTTTAAAAAAAAATCCCTAAGTACCTATAAGTTTAAATGAAGACTACACCAAATTTTAATGGTTATTGTTGTAAAGGTACAGCTGAAAAATACAATCGTTTTAAACTTCTTCTGAAATAACTGGCACACAGGTGTAAATATCGGTATTTTATATAATCAAATACATTTTGTCTCTATACGCAAGAATAACTGTTTCTCTGTTCAAATTCGTAAAAAAATCAAATGTCAATACATTTCACATCTTGAATCCCGTCCTGCGGGCACACAAGTGTTGTGAAAGCGTGAAAAAGTTCTTCATTTAGCGTATTTGTCATCAGAGAACTAAGTTAACTAAGTTAAGCTAAGTTTAACAGGACCGTGCGTTTCGGTGCGATTTGCGCGAACACGTTTTCGCGTCCCTATTTTTTGGCGATTGCTGCGGTTTTCGGTATTGCTTACATACCATTCGTAGATGTTAAAAAGTCTGTTTTCTTCCACACATACTATAGGAACTTGTCAACTTTGCGCGCATTATCAAACGTTGACAATTCGCGCCACACAACTGTGCTCAACTTGAAATGCTACGCGTGCGCGGCCAATTCATAGTCTCCGGTACCATGCAACGATCTACGTACGTCAGGGTACTGCGATTGTTGAATGGTATCCAAACGCTGAATCAGCTCGGGAACCGTTGATAGATGTGATTCATCGATTCGCAATTGTTGTTTTTCCAACTTTTTGGATTTTGGAATTGCAGCATTGCGCAATCTCGATTCAATCACCCTGTGCTTAATCGTTGGTAAATCTTTACTGACCAATATCCTCCTGAACGTGTTCCATACGACTCATCAATCTTTTGTGCGATGGTATCGAATTCTTTTATTGAATCACAATTCAATAAACCATCTTCACCAAAGATTGATGACATGATCAGGGCCTTGTCTTTATCAGTCCTGCCAATTTTAACTGACAAATGTCTCGAAACGTTTTCCTGTATGTGTTGTGTACAGAAAGTAAGCGTGGCATCGGGGAAGCTGGTTTATACGGCCTTAACTAAAGATTTCTCCTCGTCAGACCCGAAAACGAGGTCACACAGGTTAAAGTCAAGATCAAGGACACTGGCAATATGCGATGAAAACCGCGAGTACGTGAAAAAGCTCACATCCCAATGTAAATAAACAGTACCAAGCATAATAGGAGAATGTTGCTTACATTTCCTAACCAAATTGGGGTTATTAAAAACTAAGGCAGTAACGAAGCATGGCCCAAGGTTAAATGTCCTATCAATTCCTAAAATTGCGCCGTTTTTGGTCGAGCGGTTTTCATATCCGTCAGCTGGTTGTCGGTATAAAGGATAACTGAAGGGGGTTTCCCTTTTGTCACAATTACTTCTCGTATGAAATTGCTGTCATGGATTCATTGAGATCACACACACGTCCGTCCGCCGTATTCTGACCATAACTGTTTGGTTGGTTGTTGTCACGTTTTTTCTGCAAAAGATACTTGGCATTGTGAATTTGCTTAAGGTCTCTAGGTTCATTCATAGAATCGTCCAATGACTTAATGTCGTCTAGAATGACTTTCGGAGCCTGTTTGTTAATTAATCTATCGTGTATTGTCTCCTTTGTAGCGCGGGTTGCGCGCTGATACTCTTGTTTTGTACGTTTAGAACGGCCGTGGATAGAGGGCTATGAAGGAAATATTCCTAAATACTCTGCAATAGCAATGTTCATCACGTCAAACCCTGGCATTCCGTCGAACCAACTTATACGTTTTTTTATAGGAAGCGTCGCGTGCAAGGGTCGCGTAATACCGTTTCAGTACAAAAATCTCGTCCAATTTATATTTTGGCTGTGGGTTAAGTGGTACGGTTTTTTGTTTAACTATCTTACAAAACACATCTGCGCGTTTCAAAATGGTAACGAGATTACCCGTCGTTGTCAAAAGAAAATAGGTGTCCTTAACTGATGTCGATTTTGTGTTCCAAGCACCGCAATCATCAACGAATTCCCTCCTCCTATTATTGTCCATCCGCGATCTGTTGGTCGTATTATCAATTATGAAATATACATTATCTTTACGACCAGAGGGGACAGTGGTGTGAGCATCGCTAAAATTCGCCGTCTGTACCATCGAGTAAACCTCAGTCAGAGATAAAAACTAAACATTCGTCAGTTTGTTGGTAATTGTACTTTGGGCTGGAAGTTGGGGCGTATGTTCGTCAATCTCAAAGTCGGAGTCACTGAATCGTATAGTGGCATCGTCACTGTCATCAAACATCGGGTCAGGGCAACTTGGAAAGCTGTCAGCACTGTCACTCATGCTATCAAATGTATCCCTTACCTCTGCAACATTGTCAGACAAGTCAAGTTTTGTCCGAAATCGGGGGCATTTGGGCAATTTCAGTTTATGTCGTTTACATTGTTTCACCTCGGATGCAGCATGCAATGTCGGAAAATGATCTGTGTCGTCAAGGGGTATTATGCAGTCAGATTTGTTGTCTAACAGGGGAACAAAGTGGTTTGGCGCCCATGTACCATCAACACCAGGAGAACAGCTGGTCCATATTATACATATGGTGTCAGAAATAGCACACTCTGTCCTAGGTGTGAAGGTTGTGTTCAAAATACCGATATGGCTGTCTAGATAACCACATTAACAGGTGAATAGATGGACCTTATTCTAGTGGAGGGAATAGAAGAGGCAGCATGAATTGTCCAAGCAGACGAAAACGCTCCATTCAGGGCACTGTCCCTACATGCGTGAGAGAAACAAGGGCTTACAAACGAAATATTGGCTTGATTGTGGTAGGGTTCATAAAAAGATTGATTCGACACCAGCTCTATGCATGTCCTAACACGCAATTCCGAACCTAAACTTTCATCACCATTGATAGCGACAGATAATGCGTTGAACAGACAATTGCCGTTTCCCATAACGCTTACAGGCGTCATGTCTGAAACGGTATTGTTCACCAAACCAAGGGTTACAGTATCGGCCCTTAAATTTGAAGAGACGTCACATACAATACTCGGTTTGAGAGACAAAACCGATTCCTTAAATCGCATCAAGATCTTCTTTACCCTAACAACATTAGCCAAGTTATTCGACTGTATAGCACGTGAAAGCTGATGAGAGCAGAATCCTAGTCATACTTGCCATTTCGTGAGCAGCAAGCGATACAAGTGTATCCACAAAGAGAGGATTCTATAATAACGACATCGGCAACAGAAATATCTTCACATTTAATGTGGAAATGAGTACTACACTTTGTACAGGAAACATAACGCCGTGAATCACAACGAGTATTACATGATACGCATACTTTACGAGACATGTTCAAATGCGTGTATAATCTATATATATCTATATGTGTTATAGTGTGTTATGTACCAGTGTATGTATACGTTAATTATTATATAAATTAAATATTTAAGTACACACGTAAATCGAAATTCAATCAGATTCAACCTCACCAAACTTCTGATAGTCGCTCTCCAAAGGCTGGCCAGTGAATGAATACGAATACCTAATCACGGTGCGTGTATAACACGGCGTTCACGTGCATGTGCCCGTTTTCAGCACACCTTATTTGGGCAAAGGTGTCCGAATAGGTATAGATCACAGTTCAAACTAATGGAATTTCGAATCGTACAAGACACGAATACATGTTTCATTAAAAAAATTCAAAACTCAATTCTGAATTCAAGAAATTTAAATTAAAAAAATAAATAACGTTATATACGTATAAGTAAAAAAAACTATATTCAGACCATAATGACCTGTCGTGTTAACCTCCGATTAGCATAACTGATAACATGTGGATCGATATTGGTCTACCAATAGGAAAGTACGTACCATTGAGTTTTTTCTATTGTTATATTTGATATAAAAAACAGCGTTTCAAACGAAGTTGGTATTGTTATGGACATGGCGAACACAGCTATCCTTGGACATAGTTTCGTGACCAGATTGGAAAAGGCCAGGACTGGATTACTGGACGATGTCCTGTTCTTTGGTAAAGGGGGAGCTACGGCTATATCACTCATACATAGCGATATATTCCTAAGTTTATGAACACCGATGTCTCCAAAGTTTTCCTGCAGGTTGCGGTAAATGACATCACTGCAATGTCGACACTGGAGGGAATACTTCGAAACATCGACCAACTGGTTGGACGTATTTTGGAGAAGCCCGACCCCCAACCATCATTATCGGGAGTATCTTTTATAGATACCGTCCACGAGGGATGACGTCCACGGAGTATAACAACCTAGTGGAAGCCCTGAATGCAGCCCTTGCTAGGAAATACAGGCAGCACCCCAAAGTCCACTTCTGGTCCTTGCGGGGGCTGATGCGCCTGAAAAGGTCCGACTCGAGTCTAGTAAGGACATCCGGTACGGAATCCGGACCGGATTTGCGGTACGGAAAGAGTTAATAGGGCGTTTAACAAAATAACCCAAACTACATGTACCCAATGCAAGGTTGGGATGAAAATGGACTAAATGGATCATAACGTTTTTAGTTTCAAATACCCAGCAGGTTTGGGGATATAAAGAACAATAACTTTGGCAACTTCTGAGGTCGCTAATGTGGATGACATGCAGAATTGGGATGTTTTATTTTTACTATACGTTCCCAACTGTTTTTTATATTGTTTTAGGGCCTATCGACAATTTAAGTAATCAAGGGCCAAACAATACTGTAAAAATAGATGTTCATAAAAACGAATCCATAAATTTAAAAATTAAAATATTAAAATGTGAAAATATATCTTATAATAAAAAACAATCAATTGAATGTCACAGAAACTGTATCACACAAGCCTTTCAAGGCTTGGTATTTCAGTGAGGTAGCACTCCAAAGTCTGTACCAGATCCGGGCCATCGCAAAGAGGCATATATATATATATCAACATACCGCCGGCAGCAGACATGCAAACATATATGAATCACCCCAGAACCAAATTCCTTTGTTTTCTGTTTATTGGACATAAAATAAACCAAGAGAGGGCCTGTTTTATCCCACTGCTTGTGTTTCTTAGGAGGCGTCTAGTGTCGGCCTTCCTGCAGAACTTACCCTTGCCGGTCAGGGATTGAGATTGAGGGACCGACTGCAAAGCTTGTTGCAAGAAGCTTCTCAAATGTTTGATATCAGTATTTCAGGTAAACACCGAAAATCTGAGTGTTGCATCCATCAATAAACAAAAAACACTGGTGTGCATTTCAAACAATTGATATCCTTTCCTTATATATGATTTATTAGTATAGTGGGAACGGTACACAGTGATGTGTGATACTTAACCACATACATGTAACGTTAATGCAGGCAAATTCGTCACATTAGTAAGGGTTTCAGTTGTGCTGAAGACTATGGTGACGTAATTTACGTCACGCCCTTTGTATTATGATGTTATATGGCATTTTCGGCACAGGGTGGCGAATTTGGGTGAATAGCGAATTTGCCTGCAATAACGTTATCATATTTTAACAGTTACTGTAGCTTTTCTGAAACCGGATTATTTATAAGTATAGTGATGTAGGATATCATAATATGTCACATATGTTCCAAAACCCGAGCACCTATATGTCAACAACAGCAAAACTGCTTTGGAACATTTTTCACTTTTCTAAAATATCATTCATTTTCACTATACTAAATACCGGAAAATTATTATCCGGAAATATTCTTTTATTAGTTTATGATCACGAACTTCCGGTAGAAGCTGACAAGATGGAGTTTCACAAAACATGTGTGGTGGTTGGGCTGTTAGCGATGGCACATGCCGCTTATTCAGCAGCACAACGTAAGTTTCCAGCAAGTTGTGAAGTTTTTAAAGTGACACTGTTCACTTATCACATGACCTGATTCCGGCTTTTATCAAATAGCGGGCGGTGACAGCACAATGGTTTGTCTAGTAATAATATTAATACCGGTCTCCTCTGCTCCGGTCGGGTATTAATCGACCCAATGCCTTGTAATGGAGCAAACCCGGTGTTATTACTAATATTAATACCCGGCCTCCTCTGCCCCGTCAATATATAAAACAAATGTCTCTTCCTCAGAAGCTTTATCGCCGCTAGGTTTTGTCGAGGTTGATGTAATGCTTTGTAACGGAGTACCTGTTTTTCTGTGCCCTGATCGTCGCTGTGAGCATACCGCATCGTTGTTGTGTAGTGAAAGTTTACACTTAGTTAACGTCTGCGAGTATGTTGAAGAAAATGAAGCAAAAACAAGTAAATTTCACCTATTTTACTAAAAACAATATGCTAACAAATATATTTTCTACTAATTCTTTTTATATGGGAGCTTATGCCGTTGCACTGCATCCATCATATGTCCGTCCTTCAACTTTTACTATTCTGGAACAGCTGAAAGTATTCTTGGGAGAAGGTGACTTATAAATAACATTGTATAAACGAAGCCCACATCTGGACAGAGCTGAAAGGCGCGGGTCCTATTATGGGAGGTATAAGTAAATCTTTTAAAATCCTTTTCTTTGAATATGGGATGTTAGCTGGGAACTCAGAGTTGTATAAACAAATGAAGGCTGGGGGCAGAGGGGCGGGCCAATGGAAGAAATAGTTAAATCCTTTAAGATCCTATTCCTTGAGTACATGTAAAGATATCTGAAACTTATTTGATCTGAAGCATCCTTTTACAAAGGGAATCAAATGCTGTTTAATGGAAGGGTGTGGCCCCTCTAGGGCAGTGGGACAAATAGGGGAAATATAGGTAAATCTTTAAAATCCTATTCCTTGAGTAAAGGGATTTTATGCTAAAAATTGGTCTGGAGCAACCTTAGGAGAAGGGGACATAATCTATACTCCAAAGAGACCAAAATGGCTTTAATGTTGTGTTGCCCCCCCCTGGGGGAAGAAAGGCAAGACCAAATTTGGGAAATACAGGTAAATCCTACTCCTTGCATATTAGTAAAGGGTTTTTTGAACAAGCTTCGGTCCGGAACATTCTTTGGCAAAGGGGACTGAGAGTTGTATAAACAAAGGATCACCTTTTGTAGATCTGATTAAGATTCTTTGATGGTGGGTAGCAAGATCATTCTAGGATCTCTTCTTTCGTTGTTGTCATGTTTTTTAAGATTACAGTGTACTGTAATATAATGTATATTGCCAGCTCTGTTGTTTACTTGTGGCGAAAAACATTGTGTTTTTGTGTTCCCTACAAGTACATATCATATTTTCACTCAATACTGTCTACCCAAATATTTTACAGTCATTTTGAGTCGGAGATTAAGTCGTTGTATAAAAAACACTCAATATATACCTGGAAGTTGCCCTTTGAAAAAGATGTCTAATGTTTGCAGAACAAAATGTTTTGTCTACCTAATTAAATCTTCATTTTTTTTTTACTCTTTTGTTTAAGCTAAGGCTGTTATGATTTCAAACTAAAACCTACAATATATTAATAACAATTATCATACTGCAGGGAGTACGTATCAGTTCTTGCACATCATCATTTTATAAACCTGTAAACTAATTTCCTATTGGTATTTAATTTTTGTGATAGACAACATCCTTTGTAATGTTTTGACAGTAGCAATATTAAGACTGTTTAACTTGTATATGTTGGTTTTCTTTACAGACAGATCATATCTGAGATTAACAGAACAGGAATTCACAAAACTACCGTTAGATGTAAGTGAATTTCATTTAATACACAATTCATAGAAGGGATAGGGGAAGTGAAAAGGCTCCTGGTCAATCAATTCTGAATGGGGCAACACAGATCAATTATTTTTACGGATAATTTACAAAATGTTGCATTAGTTTCAATGATTTAAAACTTCTTTTGTTCATCCCTAAACATGACAATTAATTAAAATCCAAGTAAAAAAAATCAAGAAATGTTCTGTTTTAAGAGGCAAAGGGAGGTAATATAACTTCAACCATTTTTCAGAAAATATATTTTAACACAAGTTTGTGAAAAATTGATCCATTTCAGTAGTAAAATGTATATCTTTAAAATGTGGCTACACTAAATATGAATGTATTTGTTGGACAGATTATAATCCAGTGCTTTGTTGGGCTCTTTCTGACGTGTTACGCAGTTGTACACATATCTGGAACTTTCCGAGAAATCCGAGCAAGCTCAGAACAAGATAGCAAGTAAGTAGTTTAGTGGGTGTATGTATAGTAGAGTACATGTACCTCTTTGTATTATGAAGGTAGATATCCTACCTACCTGTGATATGTATAGTAAGTCATTATAGTAAGTAGATATCCTACCTACCTGTGATATGTATAGTAAGTCATTATGTTAAGTAGATATCCTACCTACATACAGTTTAGCTTCAATGTTTCGAACTTTACGGGACCATCGGGGAAAATTTGACACATCAATACTAAGAATGTTGAACTTCTTGGAAATCCTGTATAACCAACTGTAATTGTTAAATGATGGAACACAAGGCAAGATATTTAATTTGAAATATATAATATTGGTTTTTAATGTAGTTAGAAAAATATGTAGTTAGCATATTTAGATGGTAAAATGACCCAAGGGATATCTCAATGTTCTCGTACAGGTACATGTAGTTGTTTTACTTTGAATTATAAGTTATAATTTTCAATGTTTACCTTACGATCAGACCTTGATTGCAAGTTGAAACAGCGAGAAATTCGATTCATAAAAGTTCATTTTTATAAATGGAATATCAGCAGTTTTATATAAGGGTAAAAACTGGACTTTACTGATAGTTTGATACATCTAGAAATTTGAAATCTTCGAAGTTTGATTTATGGAAGTTAAACTGTATGTAACAGGAAATATATTCTTTCAAAAAGAGTTCTACTCTATAAGAAACAGTTAAAATGTTTTTCATATTGGTAACTTTTGATTTTCATGAAACTTTTAATTTGATTAATATGAACAAATTGTTTTGTTTACCCAAACAAAATTAAAATGTTTAAAATGTACTCAATTAAACTTTTTGCTTTGTCTCCTGTTGTAGAACATGGGATATGGTTAGTAACAGACAGTCGTTTTACTGTTTTAACCACCGCGGTAAAGCCATGTACCCTCGGAGGGACGCCAACAGTTGTGGGTAACACCTATACAGAATGAACAGCTCGGCAAAGTGATCGCTACCATAGTTACCGTCTACCAAGATATGGAAATGCATTTGAGTGAGAGAGAAAGATGGACTTTTTAACATTATCGAAAGAAAAATGATTTAGTGTTGTAGCATAACTTCATCTTTCCAACATATATTGAGTCGGTATATACAGTGTAGAAAAAAAGTTAAAATTGAATTTGATGAAATGCAAGAAAATTATACAAAAACACAGGTTAATTAACTAGGGATGAGTTAACATTACGCCACTATGTTTTAAAAAGTGAAAATGTTGCTGCAAAGATGGAAATGTAGCATAAAAAAGTGAAAATGATGCTGCAAAGATGAAAATGTAGCATAAAAAAGTGGAAATGTGACTGCAAAGATGGAAATGTAGCATAAAAAAGTGGAAATGTGACTGCAAAGATGGAAATGTAGCACTTTCTTTTGTCAATTTACCCAGTTCAGATAATTTATGTATACTAAATATAAGTTGTTGTAGCAACAGTGTGGTCTGTGAAATTTTTTCAAACTTTCGAGGCAGATATATTGTATACAAATTATACCAGAAAAATTTATCGCTCTTCGATTGTAAAATCCATTATCGCCCAAATAAATTTTCCCTTCTCATTTTATTATTTTATTTCTATGTATATAACATTGTATGTTGTTTACTAGTGTTCGCTGTAATGATAAATTCACCATTTATTAGGGCGGGCGAAAAAAGACGAACATTTCCCGCTATACAGTAAAAATGAACCTTTTATCAAGATACAATTATACCAACTATACCAAACAATCACAAAATATAAAAGGAAAACAAAATGATGTTAAAAAAACCTGTTTTGTGCTGAAGGTAAAGCATAACCTTTTGGGTTTTAAATCTGACTGATTTCATTGTCCGCACTTTTGCTAGAACTTCTCGGGTATCAATTGAAGTAATATTATACATCGATGAATATTTGTTGTTTTTGGATATAGTCGTAATTTCCTCATTAGATACGAAATGATAACTTGAGACCTGTAAGTCGTTGTGTATATATTGGTCCTGATATTGAATAAGTGTACCTATATTGGAACATGTACAGCAAGAGTTGGTGCCGATTACCTAGTTACCGCTTTTGGATGGTGAGGTCAAAACAAATATTGTGTTTTAGGTATCCCACCTACCATAGATTGTCCTGCCGACCCTAGAAATCTTATCACCTACTACTTGTATCTCAGATTAATTTATTAGCAAGGCAAAGTTCACAGCTGCTCATTACAATGTTTTTTCTTCCTGTTCTGTGAGTCTGACCATCTTCCTGACAAATTAATAGTCGGTGTAACGTGTGGAAATGCATTGTAAAATTTGATATAAACCATAACATTGATCAATGAAGATGAAAAATTAGAATTGAAATAAATTACTTGCCTAACGAGCTACCCTATTTTTTTCGAACATGTTACCTGAAACACACATATATTTTTTGGCCTGATGTTATGAATCAGTGTTAAGTAATACCCAAGATTTTCCAAGGGATTATTTCTGAATTCTGCAGTTCAAGCTTCTGTTTCTTCAACAGGGTATATGTACATGAGTATTTATTATTTTTACTGTATGTACAGAGAAGCTGTAGATTATTAAGTCCAGTTTAAATGTTTGTCTAAATTTCCTGAAATATTCAAAATGTAATCTCATAATTTGATATGGAAATTCAGAAGTTAAAATTAACTTCTAAATTCTTTCATAATCACAGGGCCAGCAGTTTTAGTTGATAGAAACGGTTGTATTATCCAAAAAGTTGACATCATTTTTGTTCAGACCCCGTATGTTTTCTCATCCTACAGTGAAAATGTCTTATACCTGAAGCAGTTAAACATGCTGCATAATCATTTAAATAGAGTACAATAGAAGCCGGCAATGTTATTATTGTTGTCATGGACTTTTGTGTTCACATATTTGTACCTCGATGTATATCATTATAAAATAATTTATTGTTATTGTGTCTGTAAAAATAGTGTAGTCTATATAGTACCTTTCTAAACAGAATCCTACATGTATGTAATCTGAAAATATTCATAAACCAGGCAATGAGTGAGGTTGTTCAATTACTGTGAACAAACTAATTTTGGCGCACTCTATTTTTAGCACATTGTCAGATTTTAACAGATTGACGCCTTGATGAATTGGTGCACCAACAAATTGTGCAATAGAAAACTTTGGAAAAAAGCAGCAACTAACGCAAGCGTAATTTAGCGTAATAGTTCAAACCCCCAAGGAGTTGAAAAGATCTATTGGTAATCTGATGTATATAAACGGTAATGTTGTACGATGAATGTATGTATGTGAACAAAATATTCATATTATGAGTTTGGGAAAAACTGTGTATAAACTAGGTGAGCTGAATGTGTGTACAGTAAGTGTAGATGATGGTTTCGATAGATATTGTTATTAAAGGATTCCTGTCCCACTTCACGGCCGTTTTCCCCTCCCCTGTACACAGTTACCTCCCCTTAATTTCCATTATAGGATATAACAGTAGCACATTTGGGCTTGCACACTTCCGTTGTCTAGGTAGCTCATTGGGTTTCAGTGATGGTACATATGTACGATCAGAAGTCCAGAATTCAAATTTAACATTCGGAACACATTTGTTAATAATGGTTTTTTATTTCATCAAAATCCAGTATGTTTTCATAAAAGTTGCGCAAGCTTTAGTTTTCTTATGAAAAAATGATTTATCAAAACTATGCAATCATGCCGGAAACAGAAGTTTTGAAGTCATAGTTTCACATAGTTTGACAGTGGTACGGGGATCCTTTACATAATAGGAGGAGTTTACCCCGGGTAGTAACTATACATTCATCAACATGTTAACCATATTTTACTGACCAACTGTTTAATGAAATACATGAAATAAGTTTCCTGAATGCATATGCCTGATGTTGATTGATCCTGTATGTAAATTGCAAAATAAAAATATGAAATATTATTTTTTATTTTGTCTTTATATCAATTACACTCTGTATATCTCAATCACCTGTCTGCAATGTCATTCAATCTTCTCCAGATTTCTAGATTCTAAATGGCTGTTTTTTTGTTTTTTTTTAAAGATTTTATGATAAACAAGGCAAAGTATTGCAAGGCAATCCGTAGATCCCCACCGGTAATGATTTCTTTATTTACCAAGCTGTGCACCTATCTAAGGATATAGGTCACAATGACATTCTTCTTGTACTCTGCACTCAGCCAGTGAAGACATACACACCAAATCTGGTTGCTTCAGGTGAAAAGGTATAGAAAATATGTCCTTGACAAACTTTGGGGACGGAGGGAATCCAAACAGAAAGACAGAGTGCAAACCCATAGTCCCCCTGGAGGACCAGTAATAAGGGATGTATCAAACCCCATAGCCCCCCTGGAGGACGAGTAATAAGGGATGTATCAAACCCCATAGCCCCCCTGGAGGACGAGTAATAAGTGATGTATCAAACCCCATAGCCCCCCTGGAGGACGAGTAATAAGTGACGTATCACCTTTGTTTCTGTACTTCTTCTTTCTACCCACCTTTACTTGTGATGCTAACCAGTTATTTCTGAAATGCAAACATTATTCTGGAATTTCATGAATTGATAGTATACTTGGTAGTCATAAGAGGCAGCATTTACAATGTTCTGCTGATATTGATAACTTATCCCGGGATATTAGCCTTAATACCAAAGTGTCCCTTTTAGGCTACATTTACATCTGTTCAAGGGCCTATGTGACCCTGATTGTATTTCACGTCGTTCTATTTATAGAACCTCATGCTGTAGAAACAAATTTGTAATAGAAAAGTGGATGGTTTCTGTTTATGCAAAATGAACAATCATTTTTATACGCCCGTCAAATTTGACGGGAGTATTAATATTATAGTATGGCGTTGTCTGTCCGTCCATCCGGCACAAACTTGTTTTTCCTACATTTTTCGACCGATCTCTTTGAAACTTGGAATACATTATAATCATGATATGAAGTTGTGTCTCCCTTAAAAGAATTTTGATTCGACAATTTTTACCAAAGTTATTGCCCTTTGTTCATTTCAGTATTTGATTTTTGTCCGGCATTCTCCTCCTACATTTTTCAAAGGATCTCTTTGAAACTTAGTAGGCTAAATAATCATGATATGAAGTTGTGTTTCCTTGAAAAGAAGTTTGATTCGACAAGTTTTGCAAAAGTAATTGCCCTTTGTTTATTTCAGTATTTGATTTTTGTCCGGCATTCTCCTCCTACATTTTTCAACGGATCTCTATGAAACTTATAGTAAACTAAATAATCATGATATGTTGTTGTGTTTCCTTGAAAAGAATTTTGATTCAACAATTTTTTTTTTGTTCATTTCAGTATTTGATTTTTTTATCCGGAGATTTTCTCCTACATTTATATCAGCTAACCACTCTTTGAATGATGCAGATCTTATTTCAATGTAAGAAAGTATAGAGCACTATATGGCATTCAACAGGCATATATTGTTCCGCCCTGCGGTACTCTTGTTGGAATTGATACAATGGCATAAAATACATTGATATTTAGCTAAAAACTGTCCAGTTCTTGGTACACTGAGGTTATAGAAATTAACGACATTAATGATCTCTGAACTACAAACTTGACGAAAAAGGTAGCCATATTAATTTCGGGGTTGTTAATTGTCATTCCCTCAGTTGTTATATTCCAGCTTCTTATTTATATGTTTTACAATCACAATCGTAATTTGTGAACCGCTTTGAGACGACCTAGAACAAGGTTGTGATAAAGAGGTATATAAGAACCTAGAATTATCATTATTTAATTGATTCTCTATTCTGGAGCCTGTTCTTTGTCTCATTTAAAAAAACCAAAATGATTTGTGACAATGACATGATTTCCAGCTAATTAAGATTTTAAGTCTACCAGCTAAGATATTTTGAGGTCTACCAGATAAGATATTTTGAGGTCTACCAGCTAAGATATTTTGAGGTCTACCAGATAAGATATTTTGAGGTCTACCAGCTAAGATATTTTGAGGGCTACCAGCTAAGATATTTTGAGGGCTACCAGCTAAGATATTTTGAGGTCTACCAGCTAAGATATTTTGAGGTCTACCAGCTAAGATATTTTAAGGTCTACCAGCGAAGATATTTTGAGGTCTACCAGCGAAGATATTTTGAGGTCTACCAGCTAAGATATTTTGAGATTTACCAGCTAAGATATTTTGAGGTCTACCAGCTAAGATATTTTGAGGTCTACCAGCTAAGATATTTTGAGGTTTACCATGAATAAAGTCCTAATATTCTTCATAGGCCATCATTTCCTAGATTCGATGGGAAACATCAAATGAGTACAAATCATCTGTCCTTCCCGAACACCCATTACCCACAGATATCTTTTCTTGGCGTCTCTCGGAGTGTCTCCTCAGCTCCTTTTGGTGTCCCTCGGAGAGTCTCCTCAGCTCCTGTTGGTGTCCCTCGGAGAGTCTCCTCAGCTCCTGTTGGTGTCCCTCGGAGAGTCTCCTCAGCTCCTGTTGGTGTCTCTCGGAGAGTCTCCTCAGCTCCTGTTGGTGTCCCTCGGAGAGTCTCCTCAGCTCCTGTTGGTGTCCCTCGGAGAGTCTCCTCAGCTCCTGTTGGTGTCCCTCGGAGAGTCTCCTCAGCTCCTGTTGGTGTCCCTCGGAGAGTCTCCTCAGCTCCTGTTGGTGTCCCTCGGAGAGTCTCCTCAGCTCCTGTTGGTGTCCCTCGGAGAGTCTCCTCAGCTCCTGTTGGTGTCCCTCGGAGAGTCTCCTCAGCTCCTGTTGGTGTCCCTCGGAGAGTCTCCTCAGCTCCTGTTGGTGTCCCTCGGAGAGTCTCCTCAGCTCCTGTTGGTGTCCCTCGGAGAGTCTCCTCAGCTCCTGTTGGTGTCCCTCGGAGAGTCTCCTCAGCTCCTGTTGGTGTCCCTCGGAGAGTCTCCTCAGCTCCTGTTGGTGTCCCTCGGAGAGTCTCCTCAGCTCCTGTTGGTGTCCCTCGGAGAGTCTCCTCAGCTCCTGTTGGTGTCTCTCGGAGAGTCTCCTCAGCTCCTGTTGGTGTCTCCTGATACTGAATTTCACGAGAACTTCGTCCAAAGTTTTAATCATGTTGTAACATTTTTGTCCATTTTACTTTAATGCATGCTAATGGTCCACCAGCAAGTCTTTCCCAACTTGTTAATAGCAAGCCGTGTCATACAGATAACACAAGACACACTTTCTAATGGATTTTGTTTATTTACGAAAATGCATCATGGGCATCCGTGCACAGAGACGACGCCATCTCTCATTTACTTCAACAGCTACACGAGTACGGGAACTATACTAATATAGAACGCCCTGACTGACCTAAATGCGCCAATAGTTGTACAGTGACGAGTGATTCACTGTCAGTAGTAAGAAGCTTTTCTCAGATGTACATTAATGAGTAACTTGATTGCCTTAACTCATTCACCCCTGAAGACACATTTGAACTCTTCCAATTCAAAAGTTGGAATAGTTCATTATAAAATTTCAGGGGTGAATGGAACAGAAATTATCGAAGTAAATTGCAATAGCTATGCAGATCTCTAAACCATGCAGTTCAGGTATGAAATAAAATTATACTTGATCCAAACATGATACTAAGTAGTAGGGAAATATATTTGAATTTTTTGTTCATTAAAACTCCTTTTATATATATATAGAACCGTATAAAACCAAATTCACATCTCCTGTTATTGAATGGATCAACTATGATGTCATTAAATGATCACATTTAACTGCAGGTAGCTATATAGGGATTGATTACAATTCAGTGGTGAGACGTCTCCATTTGCAGAAACAACACCACTGTACAACTACTAGTATTTATTTAATGTAAAAAGCGTACCCATTCGATAAATCCCATTTAAGGATGTATGCTATAGAACGTATTATATATATAGTTTCCTTTATAGAGTAATCTGCATTAAAACCTGTATATAATATTCCTGTTTCATTTTCCATGTTCTCATCACCATAAATTTCAAGGTTTTTCCTTTTTCTTGATGATTTCTTTCTACCTCTCCATATATCGTCAAAACCTTTTATGACGCTAAATGGTGGCAGTATTTCAAGGTTTTACAGTGGTTTCATGGTGATTTCTGATTTTGAATATCACAAATGCATGCATTTATGTTAACATAAAATGTGTCATTAAGTAATAAACCAGGATTTTCTATTCCTTGTAAATTCGTTTACAGGTTTCGTAATGTGTGCAGAACTCTTTTGAAAAGGAAATACATGTTGCCGTAGGGTAGCATATGCCTTTAACTGGAAACCTCAAGACCAGTTTTATCTGGTCAATTTTGTGAATACATTCATTTACACATAAAACAGACTTTTGTAATTAAGTTAATAAAAATTAATGTCACTTGCTAAAAATTGATAAAAAATTGATATTTTACACTTCAAAAAAATCGTCATTACAGATATAATCCAGAAATATTAATATCTTCACAAGTAAACAGTGTATAGTTATACATATTTCCATAAAGAATTGGAAACAAAAAAGTATTCATGAATACAAAAGAATAAATTAGTAATACACGGCAATGCATTGCTTTCTTTTGAATAAAGCCATAAAAAGCTGGTAATATACATTATATATATGAATAATACCGAAGTCTTAAATACATGACAACAAAGAAAAAAACCCAGGAAAAATTGTAAAGTTCTGTAGGAGAGTGTAACGCTACCACACATGTACAATTATATCCTGTATTGATAACATGATCACTCGTAGCTATCCAATATCAACTGTGTACCTGGGTACATGCATTATATGCACATTGCACACTTCCTCTTAAGATTGTCTTAACACTAAAAATTCTCTTATTAAAAGTCATATTCAGAATCGTCTACATAGTTTCCTGATCCCTGTCCCACTGCACTGCCGTTTTTCCTATACACAGTAACCTCCCCTTTACTTCTGTCTGGATATAACTGTAGCAGATTTGGGTCAGGACACTACTGTCCATCAGGACGCTCAATAGGTCAGAGCCGTAGGTCAGCAGTCTCAAGTTCAGGGTTCAAATCCTGCAGTGTTTTTTCACACTCAGAACACTGTTGTTGATTATATTTTGTTTATTTCATCCTATACTGTTTCTCATAAAAGTCTCGGTATGGTAAACCAAAGGTATTTTTTCTTTTCAGAAATGATTTATCAAAGCTATAGTCATGCCAGGAAAAATATTTCCCAATACTTCTATACAGTTTTTTGGCAGTGGTACGGCGATCCTTGGATATAATTTATATACTCATGACCATTTTCTAGAATATCGCCATAAAATGAGTATAAAGTTATAGAACGTACCTTATCATATATTGTAAGCCTTACCCTTTTATCCTGCTAAATGTCCGTTTATCAGAACAAATGTGTCATTTACTTTAGACACTGGCCTTTTAAAAATAAATATCTTGTGATCTAATCCACTCTCTTGTTCAAGGTAGAGAAAGAAGAAATAAATTTGTGGATTTTCATTTCCGGAAACGCACTACTCCTACACATTTTCAAGTGTCGGCAACGTTGCGTACACAGTAGCTCATAAATGCATCATATCTATAGCTAAAAAAAGTGATTGACAATAATTAATCTCTTGTGTATTGAATATGTAAATATCGTCACCAATCATTAAAGTTCCTGCGATAGAAAGTATCAAAAATGTAATAACACTATTCGTAACGCAATTACTGGCATGTAAAAATATTAACCGACTTCTAACCTCAGCTTCAGCATCTTCATAAATTTTTTAGAAATGAAGGAAGTGAAAATCAAATTAATCTCAGGTATAGTTCTGTATGGCGCTGTATATATAAGAAATTCTATTTTTCAAAAAGCAGTTCTGAAACACAAAAGTATATCAAAAGCCACAAACATAGCACCCTATTGTATGCATTCATGAAACGGCATGGATATCTGATGATGATGGGACAATTACAACACGGGATGAATATACATTGAATTGTACACATGATGTACTGCTTGCAGTTTCCTCCATGAAATATTTGTCATACAAAAGAGTAATTGATTGTTGTTTCTACTGAAAAAAAATGTCTTTTGAGTTTAATTTACACTTTAAACGTGTGTTGCACCTTGAGAAAATATCATCATCACCGTTAACTTGAGCTATTACAATGTCAGCCCCGAAACTCCAAGGGTTACGCTCACTTCAGCTCTCTGCAGCCCTGGAATCTGTCATAGCAAAATTGAAGGCACAAAGTTAGCTATTTGATTGGTCTCGGGTAAAAAACCCTGGACCTATCGCTAGGCTGAAACCTGTCCTTTGAAGATTACAGAAGAGCGTCATCCGACTTCAAAGCCAGTCAATTTTGCCGTTACCAGACCAAGACAACTAGTCTTGTTGTCGCATCAACAAGGTGGCGCACACAGAGCCTTCGATATTGTAAGGACATATTTCAGGGGTGAAGAGAGTGCAAGTCAGGGTAACCCCTGTAGTACAATGTTGACGAATAAGTTGGACTTAACATATATAATGTTGAATCATAGCAATATTGTGGATTCTATTTAAACCGTAGGAAGAAATATACATGTATAAAATGAACAATACATCCTCCTAGGAATCGTTGAGTATTAAAATTGAAACATCCATTCAATTCAATAAGTAGCAGTATTATACAATTACACAGGATATATCTGGTTACTTCCTTTATCAAATTAATACTGTTTATGTTAATTAGGACCCTACACGAGTTGTACATACATCTGTTTTCATTGTTTTAAAAACCTAGGTATGAGAATCATACAGCTGGTATATAAACAATATGTACAACAGACCTTCAGGATAAATATCAAAGCAAAAATATCACAAATAAAAAGCGTTGCGTCCATAACATAAATACATACAAAAATTCATTGAAGTGACGTTGTTACGCGACATATAAAATAGCAATGCTAATCTTCGCTATACGTACATGGCTTATTTTTTTCAAGAATTACCTGACAAAATATCTTTCAAGTAGTCTAAGTAACATCATCCACCTAAAGTATGTAAATCTACAACAGTAAAGTCGACAATCAATACGACTTGGACAACATTCCAGACTCAACATGTGCTGACATTACACCTCATAGAACTTAAGGATCACTGTCCCACTGCACTGTGATGTTTTTGTAAATATGCAGTTACCTCCCCTTAATTTCATTTTGTAATATCTATTGGGCCAGGGCACTTCAACTGACCAGGTAGCTAAATCAGTTAGAACGATAGTATAGCGATCTGAAGTCCAAGGTTCGAACCCCGGTCTAGCTCTGCTGATTGTTTTCACTCAGAACATTGAAATTGATTATATTTTGCTTATTTCATCTGTATTATTTTTTTCGTAACAGCTAGTCTCGCGAGGTATGGTTTTATTTTTAGTAATGAATTTTCAAAGCTATAGTCATGCGGGAAAAAGTTTCCGGTGCAAAGTTACAGTTTTTGGCAGTGGTACGGGGATCCTTAAATGGAACTGTTACACCATACTGAACTCTGACCTCATAATGAAAGATGTCCTCATAAATAACTGATCTCTTATAAATAACTGTTACATTAAGGAACCATTAACCTCTTGTTACATGATACTGAACCGTTACTTCATACAGAAGCGGTTCCTCTCACTTCAATTATTTTTTTCTACGAAACGGTAACATTTGATACGTTTTAATTATTTGAATGCCATAGATCTAAACCATCCACACATTTTTACAAAAATAAATTTGAATGACACTGACTACAAGCCACTGTTGTTGGTACTGCCCTCTTATAGAAGCCATTATAACACTCTAGTAATACGATAGTCTCAATGAAGTTCTCATGTCTTTTTTCTCTAACCCATTCACCCCTACATTTATTAACTGGACTTGCCCAGTCTTTGATTTGGTAAGGTTCAAATGTGATTTTAGGGGTAAATGGGTTAACTTATAGACATAAAAATGACAGAAAACAAGACAGACTTATACCCCTCACATGTTGTACACCGTATATAGTGATTTATACATAAACTTTGTTCATCAGGTTTACTGACGTTGGTACAATTTTCTGTGAATTGGCAAAGCAGAACTGTATTCTAAAAGAGCATAGGATATATAATAGCCTTATTTAATAACTATGATGAAGATTTCAATTGGTCACAACTACTCCACCGAAGCAAATGTGTGAATGTAAAATGTATTGTAAGCCTGTAGAACAACTTCATGAATTGGCGCGTTACAAGCACTTCCGACTTAGGTGATCTTGTATGCAAAGTTGCACGGATATCATTCTGTGTGACCATACACTTCTTGTTATTTGATTAATGATGTTTCTCACTAAACGCCAATCTTCAAGCGACCCCAGAGTTAAACCTTTACACCATCAATGTGAAACCTTCCGATGGTCAACATTGCTACTGCCTCAAACCGTCTCCACCTTGTAACCGTACACACATGTATACGTTTGTCACAGTATTTCAAACACGACTCTTCAAAGTAACAACATCAGTGGCTGAAGCTATAAACCGTTTTTTATATATTTGACATTATGTAATCTCATTGTTCCTGTGGGGCTTCGTTCTCTTCCTCGCGCTCATCACCCCAGTTACGAAGCGCACCTCCTCGTTTAGCCATGATTTCCCGTTTCCATGCTGGCAAGGCAGCCAACTCTTCTTCATCTATCTTTTCTTCTTCTATCTGTTGCTTCCTCTCTTCTTTCCTTCTCTGTTCATCTTCCTTTTGCTGTAAATATACACATTAATGATTAACATAAAATGTTTGGCGATGGTCATTGTCCTTGAGTTCCCGTTTCCACATGCTCAAAACATCTGCATCACAGTATAACCCCCACAATAATAATACGTGTACAGACATTCTTTGAAAATGAGGCGTAAGTTTTACTGGTAAAGCTAATGAGATCCGGTTGACTGTTACCACATTCTTATATCAAGACTTAATTTTTTTTTTTTTTTTTTTTTTTTTTTTTAAAAAATTATTTTTTTTTTTTTTTTTTTTTCTTTCTTCAAAATATGATCACATCAAACTCATAGCTTCCGAAAGAGATTTTCTATATTTTTCTGTATTTACTTGCCACTAACAAATCGACATGGCAGCATTTTCTGTTGAACAGAAAAAAAAGGTAAAATAATAAGGTATATCTCCCTGCTCCCCCTACCATTAGATCAAAATAATGTTATTTTTTTTGTAATAATTGGTGCTTTCTAATAGCCTAGTTATTTCAGTCTCTGATGGAATACATTCACTATTCCTATGCTAGCTATCTACAGATAATAAGTCAAAGCTACATCAACGTGTTCCCAGAGGAACTCTGCCAATACTATTGGAGACTATAAGCTTGCATTAACTCTGACCAACATCAGCAAGAGAGTTGGTTGTGCAGGGTTTAACGTCCTATTAACAGCTAAGGTCATTTAAAGGACGTGCCTCCATTTGTGTTGTGTATGTGTGCATGTGTGCCGGAGGCAGGGCATGTTGGTGTTCTTTGACCTCCTTGTGATAGTGCGGATCTGATGCCGACTTTAGAGTGCTACCTCACTGAAATACCATGCCAAAGGCACCCAGCACAGCATTCCGCCTGGTCACATTAACAGTATTCTGTCTTTGCGTATTGCAGAGTTATCTTCTCTTGTGAGCAGGCATTGATTGTTACGTCATTGGTTTGTGTGAGAAAATTACGTCGTTTTCTCAAAAATTGATGACGTTACTCTCACAAACCAATGACGTAACAATCAATACCTGATCACAAGAGCAGTAAACTCTGCAATACGCAGACGCAAAGACGGAATACTGACAACGGGTGAACGAGAGACGAAATCAAAACTTTACAGACAGATGTATTGAAAATGAGACATGTATCGTACAGGAAGCGTAAGCTTGGAGCAAGTATTAACACTTGTCGGAATAGCATTCGGAATGGACAGATAACATCCCACAAAAGAAATAAAACTTACACACTTGTAAGTATATCTGGATTGACAAAGAACAGGAAATAGCAAAGTGTAAATTTGGAAGTATTTCCTTTCCATTGCTGCCATGCCTGCCTGGCAAAGACACTGGAGTAATTAAGCTAGGTATTGAACAAATTAAGCTACATGGAAAGCTTCAAGTGTAAATGGAAGACACCAAACACATTGAACAGTAGTCGATCGTTTAAAAACATATTCTGAAGATCACTCATACTTCATCAATTTTAAAAGTTATATTCAGACATAAGTAAACGAGGAAATCCACCCTACAACCCTACATTTCAGGTTTTCATGTTGGGGTGGTCGGGTCAGGCACCGTGAATAGCACCTCTCACCAAGGCGGCCGGGGTTTGATTCCCCAATCGGACGTGAATAGGTATAGGGTCACCTGCCCGACCACGTGGGTTTTCTCCGGGTACTGAGGTTTACTCACACGAAAAGACCCCTTGAGCTTACATCTGGGCCAACAAGAATGATTTATATAACTTGTAATAACTTGTTTCATAATTGTTGTAAGATAAATGAAGTTTATATTTAATGTCATGTGATTTCCTGTATGTACAGTCAAATATTTGCATAATGTTGTAAGCTGCAGTATCAATCAGATTTGATTATATGCAAATTTCGAACAATCTGAATGTGGAATAACACGATTGAAACGTCACTAGAGACAGACTTTGTTTGACACGTAAATGTTTGTACTGGAAATGGGAACCCTGATAAAGGATTTAATTGCACACACTAAATATTCATAGGGATCATTTATAAAACATACATAATTAGCAAATGACATACTTATTCAAATAACACACTGATATAATTGACAAAGAATCTTTTTCTTATGGCACTTTTTATCAAAAGGCATTTCAGAGAGTGATTCCATAATCGGTTTCCACATATATATATTCACAAATCAACAACGTTTCATAATAACAATCATTATAGAAATTATACATATAAATATTTATTTTCCTGAAAATAATTCCTATAAATGGCTGCTATCATTTTCATTGACCAATGATATCACAGAAGTGAGAGAAAATCATAAAATGTTAACTGTCTCCCTCTTACATCATTCATGAAACATCTATAATATTAAGCTAATAAATAGTTTTATTGATGATAAAATACCAGTTGAATAATTTTCATGCTTGAACTTTTAACGCCTACTTGTGTTATCATACCTAGATATTGATCTCCACACTGTTCTAATTAAATAACTGTCAAAACTTTGCAATACTATTTAAATCTTAATTTCTATCATCACATTTTTCTATATTCCATCAACTCAAATTTCTGTTACATGTATCGCATTTTTCTATTTCCCATAATTTTACATGAATTTTTGCCACAATTTACAATTATTCTAATAGAAAGTTTCATCATCACTTCTTACAAGTTTAGGGCTTGAATACTACTAATTGGAACACACTCATAATCCCTTCTCTGGTGTACTGGCACAGATATTACAAAATTCAATTTGATAATTTTTGAAATCTTAACTTGAAAAGCATAAGCTAAAAGCCTCCCAGTAAATGCCCGTAGATAGGAAGGCCCAAAACCTTGATTAATTGAGAAAACTGATAAATTAGCAAATAAATATGCTAAAAAAGAAATGTGAAATGTATAAACATAAATACTAAACTGATAAAAAAAGAAATAAATTATCAATGTGCGGTGAGCCTGGAATTTTTGTTTAACATTCTTAATATTTCTGAATCTTTTTTTATATTTAAAGATTTCTTTTTTCATTTCAGGATATTATTTTGTACAGATCTTAAAAACAATTGTAATTGGGCAACAGGCATAGCCTATACAAGCCCTCTCCTTTTCACTATTTTAGGATAGCTTGACTGTCTGTCGAAAGCAGACTTTCCAGATACAACAACCAAATCTTCATTTACAAGGACTTTTGTAACAAATTTGAAATAAGGTTCTCTGGAATGATATTTAAATCATTTGTTCATTTGTCCTTTCGTTGGTTGTAACAAAAATTCCAGGAAAAGCTGCAAAAGAATTAATATAGCTAGGATGCACATGCTGGTATAATAAGCACTGGGTAGGTTATAAATGCTGTTGTTTGTGGCAATATGACGGGAAGATGAGCTATGATGATGTATGTCTTACAATTCCATCAGGTGAAACAATGGGCGTCTTTTTCTCCTTTACCTAATGACAAATAAAGGAGGACAATAGGTAAGATACGGAAGGTTTGGTGCCAGGTACGTCACGTCTTCGTGCTACTACTAAGGACGCACAGATATATACATTTCTATGAATACACATAATGTTACAATTTTGCAATAAACATTCACAGTTTAATATGTATATATTAAGACTTAGTTTGTGCGGTCCCCTGACGGGTTAACCAACTAACTGTTGACATCCCTTATAAATATCTAAGTTTCCGTTCATGCAGACCATCAAGAATATTATAGGGTTAGTATATTAGCTTTATTGTTAGACAAAATGCTTCTTCAGCTAGGTCTGGCTTTGTATCTAACTCTGTCATGCTTTAAGCTTGAATACAACGTTTAGTACATACTCATTCTAAACATTCATCAATCATTATATAATGCCACATCTTAGTAATATATTCTAGAGACATCTCGCTGAGCCTCTCCTTTCCTTGTTTATTTTATTAATTAAAACATCAATATTATGGTAAATGAATATTTATATCATAAATGGATATTTTTAATCGAATACACAGGAGTGCATATATACTTACTCAAGAATATTTATAATATGAAAATCTATGGGTTTTACGTCTGAAGAATTGATATGGTTTACAATGAAGGGAATGTCTATGATTAGAATTGTTTTATCATTACAATTTCTTAAACCTCTTCCATTCAAGTTGAATATCATCAGGTAATGGAACTAGACGATTACAATATTAGGAAACAAATAATTTTAAAAAATGGAAACAGATGATTAATTTGTTTGCTTTATTATTTGAAAAAATGAATTGATGAATGTTATATACACTCCGATGATTATTACTATATATTGAACCTTAAAAAGGCAATATGGATAAGATTTTTAATGTTGATTTATCTTAAGAATGGATTTTCTTATTATGATAGAAATCGGTGAGTATATAATTTTGTGTTCTTTATTACAGAAAGGGAAAATTGGAACTCTTTTTTTTTCTATATTTTTTTTATCTTAAGAATGAATTTCTTATTATGATAGAAATTGGTGAGTATATAATTTTGTGTTCCTTATTACAGAAAGAGAAAATTGGAACTCTTTTTTTTTCTATGATGATTTAATCTTTCCAATAATCAGTTCAAACTAATTTGTTAATCATCCTATAAATGCATTGTAAAAACAGAAACTGATGAAATATGAATCCCAGGGGTCCCTGTGCCACTGCACTGTGATTTTTCCTATATACAGTCACCTCCCCTTAACTTCCGTTTGGATATAACTGTAGCACACAATGGCCTGTATACCAGGGGCCACTTGTATAAAACATCTCAAAATTGAGGAAAATCTCAAGCAAAGTATATTGTCTATGGAAAATCTTAGACTTGGGAAAATCTCAAGAGTTGAGATGTTTTATACAAGTGGGGCCAGGTACTTCCGTTGACCAGGTAGCTCAATAGGTTATACTAGAGTGAGAGTATAACAATCTTTTTACACTTAAAACTCTTTTAACTGTTGTAAATCATGTTTTGTTTATTTCACATCTATTATTTCTCATAAAAGGGCCGCAAGGTATGGTTTTCTTTTCAGTTTTTTGCAGTGGTAAGGAGATCCTAACTTTCTTTAACAAATTTGCTGTTATATTGTCATTTTTCATCAGGGCAAAATGAAAATTGAGTATAATATTAAGTATATATTATATATCATCAGGGCAAAATAAAAATTGAGTATAATATTAAGTATATTATATATTACCAGGGAGAAATGTAAATTGAGTATAATATCAAGTATATTATATTGTATAGCTGAAGGAGTATACCGGTGTAACTGGTGGAGGTGGAGGAGGAGGATCTGGACTGATGATGTTAGAGCTAGGCCTAACGACCTTGACCTCCTTTTCTGGTGACGCAACAATAGGCCTCACCTCCTTAACCTATTGGCGAATAAATGTAAGTCATGTTCATATATAGGTCACACCGACCCTAGTTCAACACCTCTACCACAAAATTTACGAGTTCAAATGAGTTATTCTCTCGATCGTGTTATTTAAATCAATAAAATATATACATTTTTTTTTTGTATCTTTTGCAGATTATTATACAATTAGTTACAATGACAGTACACAGGAAAATTCATATCATGTTAAGTTGACAATTTCATTTGACAACCTCAATCCTTAAAATTTCTCAATACTTCTTATTTATATAGTTTAATATTTTTGTATTTATAGAATTATGATATCAATCACTGATATTCAAATAAATGAACACAATATATCTAGAAAGCTTTTTAAGTATCAATGATGATGTGAAGGGGATTTATGAAGTACCGGAGTGATAGGTGGTTCTGGGCTGATCTTTGCATTTGTTCTTTCCAAGATCTCGGCATCGGACAGAATCCGAACCTTCTTTTTCTCTTTTGCCTGGTGATGAATAATAAAGGGTGAAACATGCATGCAATCTCACCATCAGATGGAATGAAGTAATGTTTCTCAGCTATTGACAGGTACAACATAATTAAAGGATGAATATTTAAGACGAAAACAAATAAAGAACTGTGGGTGTCTATTATGTTACATTAGGTTTTGTGAGCGTTTGAAGGGTACCATGTGATATGACATGAAGAGTGGTCCATTATGAATGAGGTAAAAATATTGCTGGATAAAAGGTCTAGTATGAATGAGGTAAAAAAATCCCACTGACTGGGCACAACATCTTTATGAATGTTACATTATGTTTTGTGAGTGTTTGAAGGGTACCATGTGATGCGACAGGAAAAGTGGTCTAGTATGAATGAGGTAAATAAATGATGGGTAAAAATCCAACTCTCTGGGCAGAACTCCTTCACGACTGGGGTACGGCACACGTAAACAGTAAAATCGTCTACTAGCTGTCTATAGTCTTGGACAGGTTCATATATTTAGGGTTTTCACACATAATACCGTTAGAAGTTGATATATTTCACAAATCAATGTTTTGGTGGAATGATATAAATTGGATTCACAAATTGGATAATTCTGAAAAGCTAGCTGTAGGTGTCATAACCTGCACACAAGGACAATATTAGAAATAGGAGGCACCCTTCTTCATTTTTAATTATGAATATTTTTTTAACAGCAATGTGTTAAATGTAAAATATGACATGTATACGGTATAAAATGGACTACACGAGAAAACAGACTAATTTAACACACATTCAAAGAATATTGCCAATTTAATACAAAGTCCTCTACCTGAGTTACCCTGCATAATAGAATCCTAAATTTGCGAGAGGAATGGTGTAATAGTTCATGTGAAATGTGTCGGGACAATTAAAGAGAGAAGGAAATCTAGTTCACGTTTGATCCGTGTCTGAGGTAGGTGGCAAGGAATGACTGTGATGAGTGCACTTGACAAAGTACAAACACATATACTAAATCTGGTGTGTTTGTGGTCAAAATCCTGGGCATATCCTTGACAAAGGTGTCAATCACCCCAGATTGTGCGGGGTAGTGATGGAAAATCCGTATTATTAGCCAAAACCTCAATTTGGCACACCTCCCGCATTACTGTGTCAGCTAGGGATCTCTATAAAGTCAGTTCCATGATTTTGGGATTAAAACTTAAGAATGACTCTGGAAGCTAAATTGAAAGGGCTATAACTCTAAGAAAAATGAAATGATGGCCATATGACATGACAATATGCATACTGTTATATTGTGCTATTGACCTCTAAACAGTTTTCAATAAGAATTCCATATAAGGATATCAGGCTTCTGAAGAAAATGTTTTGTTGTCATTTTTGATGGTTAAATATAAGTATTTATCATCATAACTGAATAATGGAAAAACACTTTGATTGATGACAATAATCAGACCCAATGCAATCCATGACATTGTAATTGAAAATATTTGTTTATTATTTTTTTGTACGACAATTTTAATTTTCCACCATCGTTTTATAGAGTGATGCAATTTTATTTGTTGTCTATTTATTCAACCCCCAGAATGAAAACGGAACCTATACAGTAAAGACGGTAGAAGGGCTGCTGAAAGGGACATGCCTCTTTAAAATGCAATTTTAGAGGGATGAAAGGCTACTTTGAAGGAAAGTTGTAAGAAAACCTGGTACAACGAGATATAGTTAGTAACACAAGACATGCTTACTTTTCTTCTCCGTTCTTCTTGTTCCTGCAAAACAAGACATTCACATATGCAAGTTAGTTCATGCAAACACATTTCTATATAAATCCACTATGTCGTTAAACATCTGGATGACTAGTACGGAACGATTAAACCAGAATTAATGTCAGGCTACTTACATTGTCAGGTATAAAACTTCACAACCAAAGCCGTACATTGTCAAACTATATCCTATCAAAAATCTCATTCAAAACAGTGTTAGTTCGGTTTAGTATTGTAATTATGAACGATTCTCATGACTAGCAGTATCAAGATAAATTCAATTTATAGCTCAGCCAAACAAACATCAAAGTACAATCAGCTGGTTAGTGAAAGGCAATGTACGTTACTAACAGATATTCACAAAAAATTGAAAGTACGGTGAAATCAGATATTTCATGGGGCCCAAATTTGTGGTTTCATGACAAAACACAATTTTGTAGGTACATGAGTTCATGGATTAGGTTTACATCAAACTCGTAATTACTTCATGGACCTATGAATTTGTGGATGAAGAGCACCCATGAAATCAGCAAAATTAAAAACCTCACAAAATTAGTGATTTCACAGTAATACATGTATCTTTAAATAACGATCACTTAGGCACTTCGTTTATCCAGTAAGTTACTTCTAACATCAACAGAGGAAAACACAGAAATACAATATAAAACATATAGAACACACAACCTCGAAAACAATAATGGGTAAATGATAAACATGTTTCAATATTTCACTTCTCACAAAAGGTGGAAGAATTCACGATTGCGGAGAAATATGATCCTCATTCCAACATGCTATTTGGAAGGAAAAGTGAGACAGTATCTATATTCCCATGTCTAACATATTCACTGAGGAAATCCTCAATCAAACCACAAAGATATGATTTCTTGGAGGACTACAACAATGGTACACCACACAACAATACCAGGAAATCATTTCTTGTATTTCATATTTAATATTGTAATAACTCTTCAGAAAGGATTTTGAAATAAAAATACAGTAGGTATATTGCCTGAGAAAATGATATATTTCAAATATAAGAAATACTAAATCTGAAGGAAAATTGAAATATTTGAAATATTTTGATATTTTATTTTGGAAGTTTTGTTAACTCTAATATATGTTTTGTTAAATTAGAACTGTTTATCAAATAGTCCTGGTTACACCCTATCTGTTTCATAATTTACCTCACACAAAATAGCAATAACATCCACATTTGCAGGGGTATATATAAATTCCACTAGCACCGATGCCCAGGGCTGGTATACGTAATGTTGGGGCTTAGTAAAAATGTTCAATATTTACTTTGAAAATATATATAGGTCACGCTATAGAAGAAATTTTCAGAATCCATCTGTGGGCTAGAACTCTAAATATGACATTGTACACCCCCCGATTAGAGAATTGTCTTTATTTTCAGCTATTGAAACCTTTGTTCATAATATCTATTTAAAACTAGAACACATCAAGGTCAACAAGGTAAACAAGCCATGTGCCTGACTGTATCCCCAGGAAAAGTGACCTTGATCTTAAAAACCGAGTAAACCCCTATTAAACATCTGTGTATCACTATGTCTAATTCCCAAAATATTAGTCTTTTGGAATCCGAGATAAGGACTCTACCCCCATGGTTTATTTTTAGTAACAGTGACCTTGACCTTGAACTTGATCTTAGAAACCTTTAAAATCCCTATTGCACATCTACATATCACAGTGTATCCCCATGTCAAATTTCAGAATGAGTTTTTATATTTTGAGATAAACTCTCCGGAAATGAAAAGTTTGGAAGGATCAGAAAGAAATAACTTGAAATCAAATGAATACTTGAACCATCATGCCATGCAATCTGCTTTTATATACATGTTTATATCATTCTATAAATGAAATTATTGAATGTTTAACTTTTGTCACATGCACATTAACTAAAGGAGAGTTTCAGCTGTTTTTACACTGGATATATATATATATGATATTCAACAAGAGGCCCAATGGGCCTGCATCGCTCACCTGTTATTAATCTAACACTTGTAATCTTAAGATTTCATAAGAACCTATTAAAAGATTTAAACATATGACGCCTCTGACCTTGATTGTCGAACAAGGACATTAA
>NW_018408882.1:770967-779389 GCF_002113885.1 Mizuhopecten yessoensis
GTTTTTTAATACAATTGACCCCTGTGACCTTGAATATAATTGAAGGTCATTCATTTGAACAAACTTGGTAGCCCTTCACCCAAGCATGCTACTGGCCAAATATCATCTCCCTGGGCATTTTGGTTATTGAGAAGAAGATGTTTAAAGTTTTTGACATATTTGACCCCTGTGACCTTGAAAATAGGTGAAGGTCATTTATTTGAACAAACTTTGTAGCCCTTCATCCAAGTTTGCTTCTGGCCAAATATTGACACCCTAGGCCTTTCGGTTATTAAGAAGAAGTCGTTTAAAGTAAAATATTGACGCCGGACGCCGGACGCCGGACGCCGCGCCATGGCATAAGCTCACTTGGCACTTCGTGCCAGGTGAGCTAAAAATGACTGAAGTATTTAATGTCTTTCTTAATTCTATTCAAATAAAGCAAATATTTTCCCACTGGATTACTTATAATAAGACGATGAATTAAAGATGTTTTCTGGTGAATTTGAGAGAGAAAGAAGGCAGAGGTAAAGAGCATTGTCATGCAGATACTATCTCTTGTGATGAATGAATGACAACCATATTTGATGACAAATGATTTAGATGATATATTTAGTCTAGTTGTTGACCAATAGCAGTAAGATGACAATCTGAAACATTGAGTGAATTGCACCCTTGTTCTCCACAATCCAAAGAAGTTTTTATCATAAGCATCAACTAATAAGCATCATCCTGGTGAAACTGAAGCTGTATACGAAGTACAGTACCGGATAAAGGCTTCACAGTTCCTGATGCATATTTGATAACATATAACATCAACACTGAGATGTCACATGTATTCTCATACTTGATCTTTGTTTAAAGTTTGATAAAAATCCATCGAAGAATGAAGTTGCTAGTGTGTTTACATTAAATCGCGACATTATGGAATGGAATGGGATGAGATGAGACGGGACGGACATATGGGCAACACTATATGCCCCCTACCATTTTATGACGGGGACATAATAAAATGATGATAATGATAAGTGAACACAATGAGACAATATTGATGATGCAGAAAGGTTATATCATACACTGAAGTAGTAGACAATATGGATGTGTAGAAACATTCTCAAGTCTGATCAGTCTCTTCAGAACATATATAGTCATGCTTACAAGTATTATAATGACAGTCATCAACAAGCTTGTATTGAATGAGACGTGACATGTTGAAGTCATGCATTACAAGAATTGACAGTCATCATAAAGGTTGTATTGGATGAGAAGTGACCAGTGTAAGCCATGTTTTTATTTTAAACAGTCATCAGAAAGCTTGTATTGTATGATATTCAACCAGTATAACTCATGCTTTACAAGCTTGGACAGTCATCAGAAAGCTTGTATTGTAGGATATTCGACCAGTATAACTCATGCTTTACAAGCTTGGACAGTCATCAGAAAGCTTGTATTGTGTGATATGGTGCTGATTTAACAGGAAGAGCTTGAACAACATACAGCGATATAGCACAGGGACTTTCAATATATGGTGAATGCATTCAGCAACATATAGTTGCTGACATTTAGCGATTATAAGGAGGTGAGAGTGACAGAGTGATGAAGAAAGGAATACACATCGCCTTCCTTAACAAAGGCTTACCCTTAATGCCTGATGAAGGAAAGAAAACCAGAGAGATCAGCTGTTAGTCGTCACATTACATATCAATATCTCACAACAAATATAACCAGAGAATCAAACAGTTATTTCTGTAAACATGAACAGTTATGAAAAATACTTTAACATGTAGTAAGAAAACATACAGAAAGTTACAGAACACTATATAATTATATAACAGTTATCACATGGAAAAACTAACGAACACAAAAATCACTGACAACAAGTGCCACTGAAGTCAATATTAAATACAAAACAACATATTTCGTAGGCCTGGTGACTTTATGGGGTTATTGTGCATGCTCTAAGGTCAATAAGGAACAGATGTGTACATACTGCAGTTGTTTTCATTTCATCCTCTTCCCTTTTCAATTTGTCTTTTTCAACTAATAATTTTCTCTTCCACTCTGGTACATTTTTCCATTTTTCTTCTTCAGCTTTCCGTCTTCTTATTTCATTCTTAAATGGAAAAAATATAGAATGATGCCAAAAAATAGGGAAATTATAACAATTTGATGATATGAGGTTACTGATGGTCTAAAATTGCATGAAAATCCTTTTTTCTGAAACATATATCTATCACCCCCCAAAAAGTCTTTTTTGACCTCTGACCTGGTCCCATATCAACAGACGGTCAGAGGAAAACCTTCTCGTTCTATAAACCATTAGCTTAGATGAAACATGGTGTAAAAACTGGAAATATTTTTCCATAAACAAACACGTCATTGTGATCTTGAAAATCTTTCTATTTACCTATTCATCCCGCAATAAGCCCAGGGGGCCAACAAATAATCTCTGACTGATAGTAGGGGGTGGTGGGCTTATTACAGGACAACACATAATCTCTGACTGATAGTAGGCGGTGGTGGGCTTATTACAGGACAACACATAATCTCTGACTGAAAGTAGGTGGTGGGCTTATTACAGGACAACACATATTCTCTGACTGAAAGTAGGGGGGGGGCTTATTACAGGACAACACATAATCTCTTACTGAAAGTAGGGGGTGGGCTTATAACAGGACAACACATAATCTCTGACTGATAGTAGGCGGTGGGGGGCTTATTACAGGACAACACATAATCTCTGACTGATAGTAGGGGATGGGCTTATTACAGGACAACACATAATCTCTGACTGAAAGTAGGGATCTAGCTTATTACAGGACAAGAAATAATCTGACTGAAAGTAGGGATCTAGCTTATTACAGGACAAGACATATTCTCTGACTGAAAGTAGGGGGTGGGCTTATTACAGGACAACACATAATCTCTGACTGAAAGTAGGGGGTGGGCTTATAACAGGACAACACATAATCTCTGACTGATAGTAGGGAGATGGGCTTATTACAGGACAACACATAATCTCTGACTGAAAGTTGGGGGTGGGCTTATTACAGGACAAAGAAAAAACTTTTGCTGGCGTTTCATCTTAACTGCAATATATATTGGTGGGCTTATTACCAAGTATGGGCTTATTGCCGGATAAATACGGTACTTTGAGAACCATCTTTTATCTTTACTCCACAGGAATCTATGAGGCATTTCTCCCTAGTATTTACTCAGACATAAATAATGTTCATCTGCTGTTTGTTATGAGCTAACCAAAAGACGAGAACAACTGCAAGAAACGAAAGTGAACGCGATTAACTGTATCGTGAAAGTTGGTAGAAATGTAATACATATAATCTGATAATCTACCGTATTTGACCGCAAATAAGCCCCCTCCCCACTTTGGCAAAAGTCCTGGGAACAGGGTGGTTGCCTGTAATTAAGCCCCTTCTTTAATTTGTCTCATTCTCAAAAAACAAGATGTATGTTAATTTTTGTCTATGAACGTAAAGAAATTAGATAACTGGACGCAGAAAAACATTAACCCAAGTTAAAATTCCACAAATAATTACGTCACTAATTCAGGCACAATAGTAAATTAGATGTAGTGTCATGTACTCTCTGTGATTCTGTGTTTTTTTTTTATATAGCAATCAACAAAACCCTAAATACTGCATCATATCAAGTCTAAGGCAGGTTGTTTAGTTGGCAACAACTTTGTTTATGTGTTATAGCCACACTAATCTCTAGCAATAAACATCCTCCCGACAGAGCCTCCATCTCATTAGGCAGGTCATCACTAATTCATGGGCTTTACGCTAGATTTATGGTCCCATCCCTGACCCTACCATGCAAGAGAACCTCAGGGGAGGTAACTCTCACACCATCTGCAGCTAGATTTTGGGCCTGTATTCATGAATCCGTTCCTCATGCTCAAGCATGGATTCTGTGCTCAAACCAATTTTTTCAATATTCAAAGTTCAATATTTTTCCAAATCATTGGGAAAATAAGATTTTTTTGTCATTTTATAAGGGACAAGAAATTCAGCTAGTACACACAATTCATGCCCGAACATTTTTTACTATAGTATAATTTTTGCCCGCCGTATTGAGGGCGATTCATCATTACAGCCAACATTAGTAAACATGTAAAGGGCGAAATTGAAACTGGGCTGAAAGTTTGATTAAATGAAAATTTCACAGTATACAGTACTGCTTTTTCTACCATTGCAATTTCTGTAAGTTTGTAGCCTGTACAGGTTCGAGGTGAGAGTGGACTTGCTATATCTCATTGCTGTTTACCATCAGAAGTGACTATTGAGCCAATCATGTATTCGGAAACCCAAAGAAAGACATAAAAATTAACATTAAAATGACATTTTTCTTTATTAAATAGCTATTATTTCATCCCCAAGCACCTTACATAATTTTTTGGATTTTTTACATAATGAACTAGAATTTTAACTTTTATCCTTCTTGGTTTCCTGCTTGTGTACTTACCAAATATTCATCTAATTTTTCTCTATTTTTCTTTTCCACCATATCTTTCTTCCAGTTAGGTACTGAGGAATTGATTGGGGTGTACCCTGGAATTTGACTGAAGTCTGCAAATAGAAAATAGTGATATTTGATACATCGATCAACAATCAACAGACTAATGACTCTGATATATCACCGAAAGATAAAAAATGTATAAACTATGGCTAACATGTTGATGAATGTATAGTTACTACCCGGGGTAAACTCCTCCTATTATGTAAAAGATCCCCGTACCAATGTCAAACAATGAAACTATGACTTCAAAACTATTTTTTCCGGTTTGATTATAGCTTTGATAAATCAATTTTGAAAAGAAAAGTATACTTTGTGGGACTTTTATGAAAACATAATGGAGATTAGATAATCAAAATATAATCAACAAACGTGTTCTGAGTGTAAAATAATCTGTGGGGCCGGACTGGGATTCGAACCTTGGACTTCAGGTTGTTATATAATTGCTGAAACCGATTGAGCTTCCTCGACAACAGAAGTGTAGGAGCCCAAATGAGCTACACTTATATTAAAACGAAAGTCAAGGGGAGGTTACTGTAAATAGGAAAAACGGCAGCGCAGTGGGAAAGGGGTCCTTAAATTGTTACCATTAACACATAAAACTGGCCTCAGATATATTTTTTATTTAGTCAGATAATTCAAATAGGACCTACATTGTGTTGTCCAGATCATTGTGACTCACCTATATCGTCCAAGTCTATTTCCATACTGGAAAGACTGGAGTTGCTACCTGAAAGGAACAAAACAGACAATTAATTCATAATTAAAATGGCAGAAAAAAGGAATATTGACTTTATCACTTTAATTCAAAGTAATTACAGTTTCTGTTGATGTAACAAATGACACTATCACATTATTCATGAAACAGGCCCGACATAATG
Source organism: Mizuhopecten yessoensis (assembly GCF_002113885.1). NCBI lineage: Eukaryota > Metazoa > Mollusca > Bivalvia > Pectinida > Pectinidae > Mizuhopecten > Mizuhopecten yessoensis. The sequence continues at coordinate 776,364 of NW_018408882.1, forward strand.
TTACATGTTTAGAGAGAGAGAGAGAGAGAGATAGAGAGAGAGAGAGAGAGAGAGGGAAAAAAATATAAAGATCAGGGTAAACTTGACATTGACCTTATCCATTAAAATGGAAGCTCATTAAATTTGTGACGATGCTAATCCCTAAAGCATTGTACTTTTGCATATATCATGCATACAGAAAATTACTTTTCATATTTTTCTTCTTCTTCAAAACAAAGTTAGGGTCTGCAATACCTCTCTATTGACAAATCAACATGGTCAGTAATGAAATTGTAATTAGATGGGTCACTCATATCAAAGTACAAATTTGCTTTTGTGTCAATTACCCTTGCACAGAGGCCCCCCCCCCCCCCCACTTAGAAATACTATTTTTGTTGCCATCAACTAAAACTGGTAGCGGTTTGGATGTATCCAATATACTGGAGCAAAAAACCAAACACAGTTTATCAGAACTGGACCAGGAAATCTAAAATCTTGCACATACAGTATGATTACAGCACATCAGCATACCGACAGGCACGTAGCCTCGTCACAGAGATAACACATTTATCCAACACTTCCTAAAATATCTTTTTGCTCCTTCAGGAATTTTAATTAAAACTAAATCACCATGCCCCTGAAAAGTGTTGACAAATAATTTCAATGAGAGAACGTGTTTTGGTGTGCCTCACGGGCGCGCACACACACACATGTCTGTGCCAACTTACTACAGTGAAGGAGCTCACGTCTGCATGTTGTTACATGGGGGCATGTTACATTCCAGTGATTAGACAGACCTCTTCACTACAGACTTGTGGTTACCTCTTCAAATGGGAAGTATATGTAGCTTTCTATCCTGCATATCGGCGAAATGAAAGTGTATCTTATCACCAGGGAACTGAGACGACAGATGTTTGGTAACTTACTGGGCGGAGAGTGTATGATTATTGTGAATGGAGGATTGTTTTAGGAGTGGCATCACTCAATGTTTCAAAACAGTCTTCCATTTAAGGAGCTAGAAGTGGTTTGCTCCATGAAATATTTCAAACACAGTTGCAGCTGATGGAAACATGACTAAACGAATTGAGATTTTTTTTTTTTTTTTATATCAAATTAACAAATGATATCAAGAATATTAACTCAATAGCAAGCTTGCTTTCCAACATGGCGATTGTAAGTCAAAATTCACAATTTTTTGTGTAGGACAGTTTACTTGAGAATCTTACATAACCCAGTATTATCTGCCGAAACAGTCTGAGACATAAATATGTCTGGCTTATTATCAGGATTGGTATGTTAGGGGAAATCCAAAAAACTGTACTTTGGATCTTATCAGCATCAGTTTGAAGTCTGAATCACAAAACACTGCTGTTGTAAAGCATGTTCTTTAGACCTCTGTTAACCCTAACTCTGAAATCCGAATCCCTTTAACAGAAATAACCCCAACCCTGAAATGTGAATCCCTTAACCCATTCATCCCCTACAGTCACATTTAATCTTACCAAATCAAAGACTGGGCAAGTCCAAGTTATAAATGTAGGGATGAATGAGTTAACAGAAGTATCCCCCATCTCTGAAATCGGAATCCCTTTAACAGAAATGACCCCAACCCTGAAATCAGAATTCCTTCAATAGAAATATCCCCAACCCTGAAATTGAAATCCCTTTAACAGAAATATCCCCAACCCTGAAATCGGAATCCCTTTAACAGAAATATCCCCAACCCTGAAATCAGAATCCCTTTAACAGAAGTATCCCCAACCCTGAAATCAGAATCCCTTTAACGGAAATGACCCCAACTCTGAAATCGGAATCCCTTTAACGGAAATAACCCCAACTCTGAAATCGGAAACCCTTTAACGGAAATGACCTCATCAGAAAAAACGTCATAAGATGGCTGTTTTGAAGTAATGAAACTAAAATACTGTAAATCCTCGTTATATACTGCCACCATTTGTCTAGAGAAATAGTGGCATTATAAAGAAGTTTGGCGATAAATTGAGGTTAGTGTATAAAGGAATTCTTAAGAAAACAGAAAAAAAGGGTCATTGGAATATGTTGGCGGTAAACGAGGTGGTAGATGACAGAGGGCCATTATAATGAGGTTTTACTGTATATATGTATATAATAATTAAATAAAATAAAAATATGTCCATTCAAACCCTTAAAGTAATTAGTAATACTGAAATATGTAAAATCTGGAGCATGTAATATATTGCCCTAGGTAGTAAGGTATAGACATGCAACCTGATGTCCCTGCATCTAAGTCAGTGGCATGCTTCTTATATTTGTGTAAGATTTTGAAAAATACCAGATGATGTTGCCATGGTAACCTTTGAAGGTAATGTATCGCTCTAAAGACTGAAGCACATTATTTAATTACATGCTTTTTTACTTCGTTCTTCCTGTTTTATCTCAAACATTTAGGATGAGAACAAGAAAGAGGAAGATGGAATGAAAACAAAATGCACGTATAGCTACTTTTATGTATGTGGGGGAGTGTACTGCAGGATAAACTGGGTTTGGAGACCCCACATCTCATCCCAAGCTTCACCCTCCTCCTATCCCCCCGAATACCTTCATTTTTCATCATTCCCCCCCCCCCCCCCCCCATAGAATTTTATAATGTTTATCTTTTGCATGATGCTTATTTTGTTTTATGACAAAAACTGTTCCAACCAATGTTGTGTGATCTAATTTCATAAATGAAATATTGTTATTACTGTCAAAGAATTGTATTTCGTATTAAGGAAATACCCGTAGGACCATATGACAAACTTGGTTAACCTATTCACCCCTAAAGTCACATTTGAACCTTACGAAATGAAAGACTGGGCAAGTCCAGTTTAAATATGTAGGGGTGAATGAGTTAACAAACAAAGGAACTCTTCTCATGGGAAACCCCCAATAATATCTGATACGGGTATGTAAGTTGCATAAGTTTATCTAGAGGTCATTGGCACATGTGCCAGACCACATGTAAAACATCTTACAACTACTTCAATCACTCAAATACGTGTACGAACAGTTGTTTCCCCCCCCCCCCT
>NW_018408882.1:781490-826793 GCF_002113885.1 Mizuhopecten yessoensis
TTTTACTGTATAAGGGTGGCAGTAAAACAAGGTTTACTGTATAAAGGTAATATAGCATGGTTTTACTATATAAGGGTGGCAGTATAACAAGGGTTTACTTTATAAGGGTGGCAGTATAGCATGGTTTTATTATATAAGGGTGGCAGTATAACAAGGTTTTACTTTATAAGGGTGGCAGTATAACAAGGTTTTACTTTATAAGGGTGGCAGTATAACAAGGTTTTACTATATAGGGGTGGCAGTATAACATGGTTTTACTGTATAAGGGTGGCAGTAAAACAAGGTTTACTGTATAATGGTATTATAGCATGGTTTTACTATATAAGGGTGGCAGTATAACATGGTTTTACTATATAAGGGTGGCAGTATAACAAGGTTTTACTGTATAATGGTGACAGAATAACAAGGTTTTACTGTATAAGGGTGGCAGTATAACATGGTTTTACTATATAAGGGTGGCAGTATAACATGGTTTTACTATATAAGGGTGGCAGTAAAACAAGTTTTTACTGTATAAGGGTGGCAGTAAAACAAGGTTTACTGTATAATGGTAATATAGCATGGTTTTACTATATAAGGGTGGCAGTATAACAAGGTTTTACTTTATAAGGGTGGCAGTATAACAATGTTTTACTTTATAAGGGTGGCAGTATAACATGGTTTTACTATATAAGGGTGGCAGTATAACAAGGTTTTACTATATAAGGGTGGCAGTATAAAAAAGTGTGGTTTTACGGTATAATAAAGTGGCAGTAAAACAAGGTTACTTCCGTATTTTTTTTTTTTTTTTTAATTTTCTTACCGAGTTCTGAGAGCATCTGTTAAAGTCGGTGAGTTGGCTAATGTAGTTAATGGCTTATAACATCACATACTGCGGTTGACAGGGATGACTTCCTAGGTTCTGATATCCATCAGCTAGTACAACATTCTAGTACACCAATACACATTCTATGACAAATGAACTCGCGGAATGTTCTTGTTGTGATATGTTTTGGAACACTTACTTTGGAAGATCAGCATACCAAACATTAAAACTGTATATTTACATTTCCACTTAAGTTCCTCTAAAAGCATTACCAGAATAAAATGTATTCATAGAGCTTTGAAAGTAATTTGATCAGTCATTTTGAATCTTGTCCTTCCACCTCAAATAACAAATGAGACAACAATTGGTAGCAAACATTTTGGTGACGTTAGGCTGTCCCAGGAATCTTGATGGCACTGACGGCACAGACACTTCCATATTGATCATATAAGGAAATATCTATATTAGGTCTATATTAACTAAAAATTTACAATGAAAATATAAGAATTTAACATGTTTTCAATGTTCATGCCCTTATGAATGCAAATTGGTTACATACATCGGACTTTATAGTAGATGTGGATGTATCTGATTTGCGTTCATACCAGCATGAAATTGTAAAAAAACGCCGTTCAATCTTGATATGCATGAAAATATTTTAAAATTGGCATAGATTACTCAAATTGTGAGGGTAAACAATGAAGAAACCACTGGAATAAGTATGATACAGAACGTACACCAACAGAATAAAGCAACCCACCTGTTAACTGGCAGTAGATCTGAACACACTATCTGCAACCTACCTTGACTATCCACCGTAGAAGTCTCAATGGTCACTGTATAACACAAATCACCTAACTCCATCCTGTTTTTATTATCCTCAAACAATTTCTCCTCAAAGTCACATAAAATTGTCAAGCAATCTTAGATCATACTTGTTATTTTCCACTCAATGTCGACACAATTTCTGTTTACAGCCACATTTGCAGTTGAATATAAAAATTCCAGATTAATTGACAATAAATGTGTTCTTGTTTTCGATCATGACGGACATAAACATCAGCCCTGATCCCTGGAATCTACACAAATGTTCCCATCTCAACCAAACATGCAATAGTCTTTATCGTAAAAATCTATCTGATCTACCTAAAATAAGAACATAAAAACGAAGACCTGAAGATTCTATTTCTTGTTTTAGGGGGAAACAATTATGTAACGAATTTTAATTATAGATTCATCTTCTGTTTCATTGGATGAGATAGATAGATGTAAAGATGTAAACAGAACTAAATATGGTTTCCTATATTGAAGAGCTCTTAATAATCCCATCAGGAATGTGGTGTTGATTTTGAAGTTTGCCAACAAAAAGTGCCAAGCTCTGCCATAACCCAGTTATAAATACAATCCATTCTTTCTCCAATTAGCTTCAGGCTTGGAGTATTCGCAGATACAAAGAACTAAGAATTGATAGATTTATCCTTCAAACAATCGTAAAATGAACAGGAACTGAGGAGTCTTAGAGCTCAATGACTCGAGACGCATCGTAAAGTGAGGAAAGTATCAACATATACATTCCTGTGTACTAAACTATTAGATACAAGAGGGTGCATCTTTAAACATCCAGAATGTTGTGTTTTTGACTGACCTACATTTACAAGCTTTGATTTTGGTTTACATAAATATGTATCCCTATTGCCCCGTAACTGACAATGGTGTGCACAATCATAATACATTAATTATATTTACATTCTGTCTAGGATGTATCAGTAAATCTGTTTTATCAGCAGTTTCAAAGATAATTTTGCCCTAATTTACTCAATGCAAAAACTTGAGTGTTTCAACACCAAGATATTTTCCACTTATACAAAAAGGGGGCAACTAGGTAAATAGCAGCTGGTTTAATTTAAGGATCCCATTCCCACTGCACTGCCGTTTTTACTATATACAGTAACCTCCCCTTAATTTCTGTTTGGATATAACTGTAGCAGATTTGGTTTCAGGATTGGTATAACAACCTGAAGTCCAAGGTTCGAATCCCAGTCCGGCCCCACAGAATATTTTACACTCAGAACACGTTTGTTGATTATATTTTGATTATCTAATCTCCATTATGTTTTCATAAAAGTCCCACAAAGTATACTTTTCGTTTAAAAATAATTTATCGCTATAGTCATACCGGAAAAATAAGTTTCGAATGCATAGTTTCATTTTTTAGCAGTGGTACGGGGATCCTTAACAAAGCTTGACAGTAATTTGTTTTGCACAATTGAAAGTTGCAGGACAAAATACCAACAATGGCAATATATGAATGGCAAAAACCATGAGAATAATTTCAGCTTATTTTTTTTTTTTTTTTTTTTTGACAAAATGAAAGTTGATCATTTCTGGATAAAAAGGCACCATAATGGTAACAGTCTATTTGAACATGTGTTCACATGTATTGCCGCTTCTGTCTTTTATCAATCTTAGGGAGAATGATCCAATGTCCCGCATGGATGTTCAGTAAGGTCTGTGTACCCCAGTCTATCCACTAGTGGATTTTCAGTGAAGGTCTGCGTACCCCAGTCTATCCCCTAGTGGATGTTCAGTAAGGTCTGTGTCCCCCAGTCTATCCACTAGTGGATGTGCAGTGAAGGTCTGTGTACCCCAGTCTATACACCAGTGGATGTTCAGTGAAGGTCGGTGTACCCCAGTCTATCCACTAGTGGATGGTCAGTGAAGGTCTGTGTACCCCAGTGTATCAGCTAGTGGATGTTAAGTGAAGGTCTGCGTACCCCAGTCTATAAGCTAGTGGATGTTCAGTGACGGTCTGTGTACCCCAGTCTATCAGCTAGTGGATGTTCAGGGAAGGTCTGCGTACCCCAGTCTATCAGCTCGTGGCTGTTCAGTGAAGGTCTGTGTCACCCAGTCTATCAGCTAGTGGATGTTAAGTGAAGGTCTGCGTACCCCAGTCTATCAGCTAGTGGATGTTCAGTAAGGTCTGCGTACCCCAGTATATCAGCTAGTGGATGTTCAGTGAAGGTCTGGGTACCCCAGTCTATCCACTAATGGATGTTCAGTGAAGGTCTGTGTCCCCCAGTGTATCAGCTAGTGGATGTTAAGTGAAGGTCTGTGTACCCCAGTCTCTCCACTAGTGGATGTTCAGTAAGGTCTGTGTACCCCAGTCTATCCTCCAGTGGATGTTCAGTGAAGGTCTGGGTACCCCAGTGTATCAGCTAGTGGATGTTAAGTGAAGGTCTGCGTACCCCAGTCTATCCACTAGTGGATGTTCAGTGAAGGTCTGTGTACCCCAGTGTATCAGCTAGTGGATGTTCAGTGAAGGTCTGTGTATCCCAGTCTATCAGCTAGTGGATGTTCAGTGAAGGTCTGTGTACCCCAGTCTATCCACTAGTGGATGTTCAGTGAAGGTCTGTGTACCCCAGTCTATCCACTAGTGGATGTTCAGTGAAGGTCTGCGTACCCCAGTTGATGGTTTCTTAAGTGGAATTCACTAGTCCGGCCATAAGTCATCAACATTCAAAAGAAGAGATGACAACCCAACATCAAATGGGGAGTCAATTAATCTTTTTTTTATTTTTATTTTTTATTAATCTTGTGCAACAGAATGATTGGTTCTGCATAGAATATAATACATTTCTGAGAAGTCTTAATGACATCACACACTTATTACAAATATACAGGCAGAGTGAAATCACTGAATTTCAGCATGTTGCTTTTTTCAGTTTCAGCAAAGCGGATTTCACCAGAATCACTTTTTATGGTCACAATTCACAAAGATATTCTGTGCTTATGCTAGCTTTCAATGTCTTGACCCTCAACTTTGATTCTCTATACTTTCACAGAGTTCATCCAGGGTCAACTTTGATCTCTATACTTTCACGGAGTTTATCCAGGGTCAACTTTGATCTCTATACTTTCACAGAGTTCATCCAGGGTCAACTTTGATTCTCTATACTTTCACAAAGTTCATCCAGGGTCAATTTTGATTCTCTATACTTTCACAGAGTTCATCCAGGGTCAACTTTGATTCTCTATACTTTCACAAAGTTCATCCAGGGTCAACTTTGATTCTCTATACAACATAATTTATGTAGTAATTAAATTTGAAAGGCGAATATGACACAAGGAGAAGTTGGATTTAACAGGCGAAGGACGAAAGTTTGACTGGGCGAACATTTCCTGGTATACAATATCTTATATTCAAGGCTAGCTGTATAGATTTTCTATATTGTCTTGGAATTCAACCTTACCTCATTCACCCCTGAAGACAAACTTGAGCTCTTCCAATTCAAAGGTTGGAATAGTTCATTATGAAATTTCAGGGCTGAATAAGTTAACCATCTCTGAATACACAGATAACCTGCACACTAACAGAAGGTGCTATCATAATTCCAAATTTCCATTGAATCTGAAGTACATGTGCCAAACAGAGTAGCTACAAAAATATACGCTGCACACTGTAACAGAAAGTGTTATCGCAGCTCCAAATTTTCTTTGAATCTTAGCTTCTAGAACACTGGGCCAAACAGAGTAGCTACAACAGGAAACATTGTTCCCTTGTGTGATAAAACAGTCCCCATCAATAACAAAGTCTTCTTTATCTCAGGAATCCTAGCTTTCTGCTTCGTCAGCAGAACAATGGTCTTAGCGTTCTCGAGTGCCGAACATAAAAGTTAAAACATCCAACAACATCATAGATATAACGTTACGGCTTGTTCAAACTGGTACCTGCTAGATTATTACATGTTTCGATCAAATCACTTTCAAGTTTCAAACTCGGTTTTATGTCGTAAAACCTAAAAGAGTTTGAAGCCGAATTCCTAAAATAACAAACATATGTTCAGTGAAACTTTTTGTCTAATTATTTCTGCACTTTTATAGTTTTTGTTGTAATCTGTAATTACTGACAGATGTTCGTGGTAAATCGTCATGGAAATAAATCTAGTAACCATTGTCAGAATTCTCTAGATGAGAAGGCATGTCTTGTTGTCTATGCTGAAAAAGCACTCAAGATGCAAGAATCTTTATTTAGGAAACGCTTTATCACAAACTGAAAAAAATATCTAGAATGTGGATATTGCAGGATCTGCAATTTTTCATTGCCCATATTGGATATTGAATATTGAATTTTAAGGATTTTTACACGAAAGCACACTTACATGTTGAAAATGTGGGATATTATCTTACATTTTGAAGAAAAAATACCCAGGAATGTTCACGCCTATGTTATTTTCACTATTTCCACCCTTAAAAAGGAAAGCAAATCAACACGGACTCAAAAAAATAATAAGTGTTAGCTTTCCCATTAACTAATTCACCCCTGAAGACAAGATTTGAACTCTTCCAATTCAAAGGTTGGAATAGTTCATTATGAAATTTCAGGGGTGAATGAGTTAAAATGGCAAATTCAACAATCTGCAATTTTGTTTTAAAATGTCAGAGATAGAGATTTAGACAGGCTTGTCGAGTAATGATACCTCAATTGACCAATTTTCATATACAGGTACATACACACAATTAATGGGCATTGTACACACACCAGCTATTTTGATTTTTTAACCAACACAGACTCTAAGCTATGCCCAGTATTGCTGGCTGGTATGGTAGCCATGGCAGAAAGGAGATGTGCCAAGCTTGTGTCAGTAATGGTATAAGTGGTGGAAACTGTCTGGTCTATAAATACCCTTCATCAAACATACAGTTGTCAATCACCAGGCCTCTTAACTTCCTCTAGAGGATTGATATAAGCTTCCCCAACCTTGGGGGTAAGACAGAAAAATCTCAACCCAAGGGGTCAGGCCCTCGGCTTCTGTCTTGCTCCTAAATTTGGGAACAATTATTTTTCTCCCACATCAAAAACAAGTGGTAACTTCACGAAAAGCAAAATTTTATCTTCTGTGATCTGCTTTTATTGACATGACAACATGCAATTGTTATGACAGGGGAATTTCTCTCTCTCTAATTTTTGTGGGTTTTAAATTTCGTTGATTTGTGGGTTAATATGATCTTCATCCATGAATTCACAGGTCAACTAAGTAAATATAAGTTTGATATAAAGCAATTATCTGTTTGATTTGTTTCAAGTGATTCACAAATTCATGTACCCACGAAATGGTGTTTGTAGGGAAACCATGAAATTTGGGCCCCACCAAAATATCTGATTTCACAGTATTTCTGACAAAACATGTTTCTAAAAGTGGCAGAAGTCCTATACTTAGTAACAATGAAGAGAAGACTTATATTATATGCACTTCCTGAAAAAGTAAAAAAAATAATCTTTACACAGTTTCACTTGGTTCAATGCAATTATATCGTATACAAATGGACAAGAATGTCAAAATATCTGAGCAGAAAGACATAGAAAGACTGGTATGACTTTCATCACTGTATTGAAAAGATAATCTGACACAAACAATTTTGCTTCCTCATCCAGAACACTGACCTTGCTCATGGGTCAAATTCCTAAAATATCACCCTGACCTGAAAGCCTTGATAGCTTAACAAGTTAAAAACAAGTTTTACAAGTATTGAAACTTCAAACCTATTGATATCCAAAACGAAATCTGCACACTTTGGATTTTATATGAACAGATGAAGAGATAAAAGAAGATATAAATCTAAAATTACTTGATGAAAAAAATCCAAATATCTGGATAATGTTGTACAAAGCTAACTATACTTTGAAAATCAAAGGATCAGGGCACAGTTGTTGAATAGTTAGCTTACATGTAAAATAACACAGATCTTCCATATTATATAGAGTTTTCTAAATCACTGCAACATGGATACCAAAGGATTGAAAATATTTCACAAGAATTACAAAGGGACAAGAAGACAAGACTTTCTCTAAATTTTAAGACATTTAAAAATTACATAATAGTTATTTTATTTTTCATCTTATCAAGCTAACAAGGTAAGTAGGTTTTAATTGTAGATCTTGGATACCTTCCATCTTCCCTATATAGTTCACTATACTATTTCCTTAGCTTACTGCAAACACAAGCTTCCTATACCAGGGGGTGTATATTGACTTAGGCAGTGGTGGTGGTGCTTGCTGTCTAGTATTACACCACTTGACCAATATGCCTATTTCCTTGACCCCTCACTGTGGAAGGGGTATTTCCCCTCCAGTCCACCGTTGATGAAGAATTGGAAATTTTCATGGGGCCCAAATTTCGTGGTTTCCCTATAGATACAAAACACCATTTCGTGGGAACATGAATTCATGGATTACTAGTGCCCATGCACTCAAATGGAGTATTGCTTTATGTCAAACTTGTACTTGGTGGACCTGGATGAAGATAACCTGCTAAATCAACGAAATTTAAAACCCCACGAAAATTAAAGATTTCACAGTACCTACCAAGTCTGACTAATGTAATGATGTCTTCACCATGACCGATGAGAAGGTCTTAACAAGCCATGTCTGACCACTAGGTCTGTTTATTTCACTGACCAGTTGGGGGTAGAGGGGATAGTGGTATGTTTATTTTCTGAGGATTACCATTAACATTGTGGGGCCTGTCTGATTGATATTAACATTGTGGGGCCTGTCGGATTGATATTAACATTGTGGGGCCTGTCGGATTGATATTAACATTGTGGGGCCTGTCTGGTTGATATTAACATTGTGGGGCCTGTCTGATTGATATTAACATTGTGGGGCCTGTCTGATTGATATTAGATATGATCTTTCTATGACCAGCATTATCTTCCCTTACACAGTGAGAGTATAGCTGTCGTGTTTGACTGATATGCCTATAAACCTTTCTCTGACCATTTTAATATTGAATTTGTGTAACCCCATTATATGCAACAAAAAACAATATATCAAAACTTCAATTAGTGCAATCTAGCACAATTAATTTAATAATTTAATAATTAATTTAGCACAATATTTTAGAGTACAAAAAGCACTTAAATAAAACTACAACTAAATTATGTACATGCATATATACGAAATAAATAATACCGTAGCTGTTTAGGAAATATTGCTAACATCGGTATTAATACAGGTTTGTAATATGATTGTACCATTCTTTATACTTCCACATAAAATGCTAACACGATATTCCCATGACGATAATGGCAGTTTTGTTTCCATGGAGATCGGTATACCCGACCTCAGGTGAACATAACACCGGGGCTATCTGTGGAACCACAGGTGAGAATCATCTGCCCACACCTTGTGTATAATAGGGATACCCAATTACAGTACATATCATAATACGAGTACCCCAATTTACCTGTAATCTGTGGCATAGTCTCTCTCCCTCCGATTATTTGTTATCTGTTGCCATGGTAACTCGGTGACAACAAATTCATTACATTCGAGACTGTTTGTATCCTACATGGCCCTTTCAGTGGACCTTTGTAATAAGCCACATGATACAGACGTGAAAATCTGTCATACTTGTTAGTGAGATGACATTCAAATTAACAAGTTTACAGAAAAGTGTTTTCGTGGTAACCTCACTCTCATTGATTTTCAATAGATTAATATAATCTGCCAAACATGCATGAAATAGTTGCTATGGTTATGGGGTGTTATACATAGGTGAAATTGTTGCTATGATTACAGGGTATCAGTGCAGGTAGCCATTTATTATAGATATATGGTTGTAAACTTGTTTTGACATGAGAACATAGAGGTGTTGAAATGATAAAGAATATCATTTCATTATGCCATATCTGTCATAGCTCTAAGCCAAGTACAGATCTACAACGACTGGAAAACCCACCACAGGCCAGTCTTTGTGTACAATATAGAGTGGTTGGTGAAATGCAACTATCTGGCATTATCTAAATGACTATAAAATATCTAGCTGTTTCTGCTTCCCATATTTCCTTGGTCTCACAAAATCATTACACAATGAAATTCTTTGTTTCTTGTTTTTCATTGCATAAAAATTTCAAAATGTATTTATATATCGAATCTAAAGTGAATTGACCACCCTTCGATCCCCCCTCCCCATCTCTTTCCTTATCTCTTCCCCTTACCAGTGCCCTCATCTCTTCCCCTTACCAGTGCCCTCATCTCTTCCCCTTACCTTCCCTCATCTCTTCCCCTTACCTTCCCTCATCTCTTCCCCTTACCTGCCCTCATCTTTTCCCCTTACCTGCCCTCATCTCTTCCCCTTACCTGCCCTCATCTTTTCCCTCTTTCCCTTCCATCATCTCTTCCTTCTTTCCTTTCCCTTCCGTCATCTTTTCCCCTTCCCCGCTCTCATCTCTCTCCTCCCATTTCATATATATAACATAAACTTTTTTCATTTTACAACAATTTTAAAACAAGTTATTTCAACTTATATTAATTACTTTTGTTGGCCCGGAATTTAGCGCGCAGGGGGTCTGAATGTGGGAGAAACCAGAGTACCCGGAGAAAACCCACATGGTTAGGGCGGTGACCCAATACCTTTTCACGTCCGTTCTGGGAATAAAACCCCGGCCGCCTTGGTGAAAGGCAAGTGCGCTATCCACTGCGCCACCCGACCCTCTCCCATATCATATAATGCTCCTGTCCCAATCCGTCTCCTTTCCAGTGAAAACTAATTTGAACAATTTTGTATAATGTATCTATAGATGTGAACCTTGTCTTTATAGATTGGGTCTGTGTGATAATCACCACCTATCACCCTGACACACCCTCCACCCACAGGGAGCTATCTAGTATTCTATATATGTACACAACAACAATTAGAAGGTGAAATGTCTTCAGTATGTGAACTGTATTATCATTGTAAGGTGGTTGCATCAACAATTAAGGTATTCATTTTACCATCTACATCAAATTCATATTAAATATGTTGATAATATAATGGTGGAAAAAACCCTTAAAATGATTGCAAATGAAATTGACGACAAAAAAATAACTATGCAAACAGGATATTTATGTCAATTTGGTTTCTGTATTTATTTGTATTTATTTCAGTCAAGCAGAGCCAGCTGGTTCCTGAGTTAGAAATACAAAGGCTGAATCATAATAAAACAATGTGAATGCAGGGAGGGGCAAGGAGGGGCAAAGAGGGGCAAAGAGGGGCAAGGAGGGGCAAATAGGGGCAAGGTGGGGCAAGGAGGGGCAAAGAGGCGCAAAGAGGGGCAAAGAAGGGCAAGGAGGGGCAAGGAGGGGCAAAGAAGGGCAAGGAGGGGCAAGGAGGGGCAAGGAGGGGCAAAGATGAGGGTTGGGGTTGGGGGATACATATTTATATAGAAGAATGGTACAGTACTACAGTATAAGTGCAACGAAATGCTATAAACCTACTTTTAATTGTTGTGACATTTCACTTGAGAAAGTACATATTGAAACTTATGAGGTTACCATGTCAAGTGTGCCTCAGTCAAGCTAGGAGGTGCTGTAGGGGTTATGAACACAAACGTTCTGTATTTTCTTTGTCAATAAAACCTTGATATAATGCCACTTCTCTCATTGTCATAGTGTTTTTATGATATATTTAGTACCCATAGTTTTCTTGTAAAGTCTACCATCAACATATTGCCAAACCCCTTTATAAAGCAAACATCTGTCACAAAAGATTCAAGTATTATGGTTTTGTTGATTCAGGACAAAATCAGGTGTAATATTTTTTTTCCTGCTTGCTTACACAAAGCTTGTAAAATTTCTTGAATTTTCCAACACATTTTCAACATGAACTATAAATTTGTTGAGTTTAAAGATTTGGATACACATATGTTACCAGGATTGAAGTTCCACCACCTAGGGATACTTTCAGTCAAATTTGGTGAAATTCCAATCAGAGGTTCAGAAAAAGTTCTTTGAAGAAAATAGTTGACAGATGGATGGACGGACACTTGACACCACAGTAAGTCCTTTTAAAGCTTGCCTGTAGTCCTTTGGACCAGGTGAGCTTGCCTGTAATCCTTTGAACCAGGTGAGCTTGCCTGTAGTCATTTGGACCAGGTGAGCTTGCCTGTAATCCTTTGGACCAGGTGAGCTTGCCTGTAGTCATTTGGACCAGGTGAGCTTGCCTGTAGCCCTTTGGACCAGGTTAGCTTGTCTGTAGTCATTTGGACCAGGTGGGCTAGCCTGTAGTCATTTGGACCAGGTGGGCTTGTCTGTAGCCCTTTGGACCAGGTGAGCTTGCCTGTAGTCCTTTGGACCAGGTGAGCTTACCTGTAGTCCTTTAGACCAGGTGAGCTTGTCTGTAGTCCTTTAGACCAGGTGAGCTTGTCTGTAGTCCTTTGGACCAGGTGAGCTTGCCTGTAGTCCTTTAGACCAGGTGAGCTAGCCTGTAGTCATTTGGACCAGGTGAGCTAATACTTTTAGATGAGTATTCTGATAAAATGTTTGTTGAGTTGTCCATTATAAAAAATGATTCATAGTTGATAACTATCTCTTGGCTGATTTCTAAATTCTTGCTCAGTACAAGTATGTGGCGACAAGTGAGGTGACAAATGGAAGAAGGGTTGATGGATGGGTTTTAGGTCTGCTTCACTACCAAGTAGTTCGGTTATTATGAAAGAAGGGCATTATATCAAGGTTTTATAGTGTATTGATACTTTACTCATTCACCCATGAAATTTCATAATTAACTATTTCAACCTTTGAATTAGAAGAGTTCAAAGGTGTCTCCAGGGATGAATGAGTTAACACCATCTATTAGAACAAACAAATATTTACAGGCTCTAATGGGCCCAGCACGGGCCCCCCCCCCCCCCCCCTTCCCCAGGGAGAAGACTTCACATTAGTATAATATGCCCTGCAGGATACTCTCAGCAGATCAAGATTATAGAGGCAGATTTGGGTAGGGGGAACCAGATTTATGAGATACAGGGCTGAGGGTTCCTGAAAGGTTTTATCAGGTGAAATTACCAGAAAAATGGCCACTCCATTCCTGTGTATGGGGGCTGAGAGGAAGAGTAAACTACTGACAGTAATGCTGTATGTGAATTCCTGAAAATTAGTCCTGATAATTAGTCCAGAGATTAGTCCACCCAATTGACTTTATGACTGGTCGGTTGACTTTATGACTGGTCGCTGCCAGAGCACTTGTTTATAGAAAGAGATGGACTCCTGCCATTTGTGTTGGTGTTATCCATGTTTCCTGCCTTTGCATAATAAACCTGGAGATCATTGCACTGACAAGTATAACAGCATGGTCAAAGTTTCCCAACAAAGCACAGCACACTAAGTCTAGTAGCCAGGCCTCTTTACTCCGCCTGTGTTTTATAAATATTTACTCCTGCCCTGACCATTTACCATACCATCTGATTTACATTGGGACTATAAACTAGGCTTGTTTAGTTACAGTTCTGTGTGTAAACTACTGAATGATGTGGTGTTCTGTTATGAAGTACCCAGAGTCCTCCTCAATCTACTCCCTTACTTATGATCGACAGCCCCGGTCAGTCAGCAGACAAACAGTTCTGGAGAATATTTGAAAGCATCTGAAGCAGAGATATCCATATTTTTGGTCAGGGAAACATATTTCTCACCCTTGGGTAAAAAGACATGGGGGATTCCCCTATCATAACAATTGCATGACATCACGGCAACAATAGCAAATCACAGAAGATAACTCTGATTTGCTGGAAATCATGAAATCAACTTTTCATTTTATGAAATTATCACTTGTTCTTGATGTAAAGAAAAATAATCATTCCTTACTTTAGGAAAAAGACTGAAAAATCTCAACCCTCCGAGTAAATTTCTTAATGTCTGGTCCTCGGCAAAGCCTCTGGCTAGACATTTAAGGACCTTACCCCTTCGGTTGCGGTTTTTCTGTCTTACCCCAAGGTGGGGAAACATTATATCAATCTTGCTGATAGTTATATAATCAGTATAAGGGTGGTGGGCAAACTGTGTTTGGCATCTAAAAAGTCTGAATATAATCGTATCGAAATTGGTGAAATAAATCTTAACATTTATCAATCTGCTTCTTTTTGTTTTATGATTGTACGGTAATTAAACCTCCAGTTAATCTGAATTGGCGGGAAGTTCAAACACATTTGTTTTTTATAATATTTTTATATCAATCGATAGATTTAACCCCTCTTACCCACATTTTAGATTTTTGGAACACAAAATTTGATTACTGAAATAACGGAATTATTATTATCATTACGACCATCAGCAATTCAATTTTCATGTCAGCAGTATTTAATAATTGGGTAACAGGTTTTTCAGGATGATGTGTGGCCATCGTAGTCAACACAGACGGACAATTTGTACATAAATATGCCATCTGTTGGCATTGTTTGAGATTTTTTACTTGAAAACAAGCACACACCAGCAAAATAATTTCAGGCCCCGAACAGGTTTAACATCCCATTAGTACCGAGTGTGGACCATTTACGTTGCATCGCAGACAGAACAGATTACGTGTGCATTGTCAAGTCTACATGAAGCCAGTGGTTTTCGGACTACTACAAGTTACAGGAAGTCATGTGGATTGTGGACTAATGCAAGTCTACAGGAAGTCTGGGAACTACTGCAAGCCGACAAGTAGCTGTGCGGTTTGTGGTGTGGGACCTAACACACCAAACAGCCCTACTGTGCATTGTTTACTCAAGTACATTTATTATTTACACAACATATGCCCTTTTATCTCTCCAAGCACACAGTCCAGCATAGACCTGCACAGGGTATCTTAGCATGGAGTAAGGTCATTGCAACCTCATCCAAAAGTTTCTGTCAACCGTCCTTACACAATAACACTTATCATACTTATGGCCTCAGAGAAATATCCATCAGCACTACAATCTTCCTTTGTGAGAATGTTCAAACTCCCATATTTTATGAGATGGGATTGCTAGCCCTCTAACTGGAAGTGTTCAGCAGTGTATGCAGCAACAGTCATGCCCTAGCTTATTCTACACCACAGTATACAAAGGGCTTTATTCTAGATCTTGTATATCTAAACAACACACATCCTTTTTAAATAAAAGTGCCTTTTCCCCCTAAGTCACATGATCTTATGTAAAGTTTGAAGCACAATTAGTAGACAGTCCCTCCAGATTTCGGAGGGTCCCGGGTTCGACCCCCTGTACGGCCATGACATTTATGTGCATGGGAACTGTAGGAACAAGGTAGACCTTTTTGTGGGGACTGTAGGAACAAGTGGGGACAGTAGGAACAAGGTAGACCTTTATGTGGGGACTGTAAGAACAAGGTAGACCTTTATATGGGGACTGTAGGAACAAGGTAGACCTTTACGTGGGACTGTAAGAACAAGGTAGACCTTTATGTGGGGACTGTAAGAACAAGGTAGACCTTTATATGGGGACTGTAGGAACAAGGTAGACCTTTACATCGGGACTGTAGGAACAAGGTAGACCTTTACGTGGGGACTGTAAGAACAAGGTAGACCTTTATGTCGGGACTGTAGGAACAAGGTAGACCTTTACGTGGGGACTGTAGGAACAAGGTAGACCTTTACGTGGGGACTGTTAGAACAAGGTAGACCTTTACGCGGGACTGTAAGAACAAGGTAGACCTTTACGCGGGACTGTAGGAACAAGGTAGACCTTTACGTGGGGACTGTTAGAACAAGGTAGATCAATATGTGTGGGGACTGTAGAAAACGATTTCTATGGACATGACCATACAATATAAATGAACCCACATGTGGTTAAAACAATTGATGTGGAAATAACACACATCAAAATCTCAAATGTGTATTAAGCGAACAGAAACATGTTGACCTTTGATAGAAATGGGGGAAGGGGGAAAGGGAGGGGGAGGAGGAAGAGATAGAGGGAGGGAGGAAGGAGAGAGGAAGGAGGAGGAGAGAGATGGGGAGGGAGGAATGAGGAAGAGGAGAAGGGAGAGGAGATTGAGGCAGCCATGAATTTAAAAACAATTGCAATCATCCTACATTACATTTCCCCCTGTCAACTATAAATCAACATGTATATACAATGTACAGGTATACACCTAGCCGTCCGTAAGAACTTCCTTGTAAGTTCTGGCAATTGAGAGTTTTAATAAAACAGTGGCACCATGCTTGGAATGCTGTAAAATAGGATTCTGACAGACTGCCAAATAATTGTTGAATTCTTACACTGTGAAGTAAACAGTTTCTACCAAAAATACAAAGATCCGGCGGTGTATACACCATGTATGTACATGACACCTAATGCGACATGTTAACACATCCCAATGTTACAATCCATCAATGTATACCGTAACTATTGATCATCATGTAATCAGGGGGTCATGTGTAACTAATGATGATGTATATAGCTGTGGGATACCCACCCAGATGGCACTAGAAACTCAAATTATGTACAAACAGAAATGAAAAAGAATAATTCACATGATATTGAAAAATAAATTTGTATTTCAGAATTAATGAATTTTGAAGACTTTTTTTTACTGATATAAATAATGAATGAATTACAGGTAGGATCAATGAAGATCAGGTATATATATAATAGCAGCTATGTAGTAGGGTAACACAGAGGCAATAGAAAACATGTATGGCAGCACAGCCTATACTAATACAATGGGCCTCTATATATAATACATATACAAAATTATTAGCTACTTTGAAACTTGATCTTGCTGCTATAGTGACTGCAGTTATAGAGGCAGCCATGTTACATAGCTCGATCCTACCAAAGGTATGCTATACACCCAATACCAGGAAGTCTGTCAAACTAGACGAACAAAACAACATCATTTCAAGTAATTTAAACTGGAAAACTTACCAAGTTTTGAATATAAGTTGTCCAAAATTAATCCAAATGGATAAAAATTGTGTGGTATTTCCCAAATGATTGTGTTGCGGGGCTGTTGATGAACGGGTGTGAAGTCATGTGGTACAGATAGTGATTAGTCAGACTCACTGTTGCTGCTTAGCCTGCTCCCATGCCACCAGTGAAAGTCGAACCTGACCAAGACATCTCGCCCAGGAGGCCCCGCACGGGGGAATTCGGCGGATACACATTTCTAAGTCCAACCTGAGGCACTTTATTACACCAACGCACACATATTTTCATAATAATAGGAAATAAATGTGAAGTTCTGAGGATGGTTTCCTAGATGATGAGGCCACCAAAAGGGATACGATTATATATAGTGATATTTTGTTTATCTAATTACCATTGTTGTCTTGTTTATATATATATATAAATCATTTTTACATTTGCATGTTATTAAGTCTCAATCAGTAAATATTCAAAGAAACCATCAATGCATTTTACCTATCCTTACCAGAGTCTTTATAGCTATGTATTACAAACATATTTTATGAAATAGCTTAAGAGTTCATTTATATAATATCACATTCCAAATAACTGTTCTCATAATATTGTTTCTATAGTATTGTTCATATTGGGTGAACAGTTAATATTTTTTACTGTATGATCAGTCGTATTGATTATTCTTGAATCGGTAAAAGTACCGGTTGATAATGGTTGAACTCGAAAAATCAAAACACAAAACTATTAAAACTATTTTAGAAGTTTCTTGTAGATAATCCTCTCAGAAATACATAATTTCTCATTAACACTGTTATAAATAGATAAATACATTTTTATGCATAACTTATTGCTTTCCTGCTTACCTGATATATTGTATAATGTCAAATTTTCGCTCTTTGACAGTAAAATCCATTTCCACCCAATATTAAATTTGCCCTTCACATTTATTATGTTGTTTACAAATTTTGCAAATAATTTACTGCAATAATTACCTGGTATACAAGTATTCAATTAACTCATTCACCCCTGAAGACACATTTGAACTCTCCCAATTCAAAGGTTGGAATAATTATTTGTGATTTTTTTTGGGTAAATGAGTAAATATGTAACATAACTTGTCTTAACAGAACCCTGTATAATTAGGAGTGTTGTCTAAACCAGGAAGTCAACCAGGTCTTAGAAGACCTTCTACAGTAAAAACCTATCTTATCTGACCTGTGAATATTAAGACATTTCACCATGTCCAATAAAGATGTGATCCCATAATCGCAATAAATTACCAAATATAACCTCTGTATTCTGACACCCTGTTTAATTAATGCAGTTTGTTGCATCCCACACTGTGTCAGATTACACAAGTTTTACTTATGTATATTTCTTTGTACATTAAAGTTGTGCTTAACAAAATCCTGCCTTTTACGAACAGAAATATCTGCCTTAGTGGTATAGACAGGTTTCCCAGTAAGTTACATTTGCTATGCCAAATACTATGGAAGTACAAAATTGTACTTGACAAGACCGGAATCAGTCTAGTTAACTAATTCTATAATGAGACAGAGACATATATGAAATGTATCTCTGTATCAAAAATGTAGACTGGCTGGTTACCAGCCCCAAAGTTTTTATGAAGAATTAAACGGCTGCATTTTACTCCTATCTCCCCTAGATTGAGAACTTGATCTAGAATCAGACATCCAAGAGATCAAAATTATTAGAGTTTTTTCCCCCTAAATAATTCAATCAAAGATGTTAAGTTGTATAACTTGAAGGATATCATATTTGATATATGATACTTTATAGTGAATATACTGATGGGGAAGTTTAATAAAAACAACCCTATGGATGAATCTGAAACTGCAATAAATTACATGTATGAACAATTTAGTTGTACATAATTGAAGTTGTCTTTTTCCTACTGTCCCTCCTATAGAACCATTGTAACATGTCTCCATTGTCAGAAATTAAGAACACAAAATTTAAAATAATATAATTTTTCATAACATTAAAACAGCGATATCATAAACATATTATAATTGTAAATTTTCTGCACCTTTAAATGTACAAAAATACCAATAAAATGGCCAGGTCATGTTAAAACACCTAACACAAAATCCCTAGTGGCCTGATTGATACATCAGGTAAGAGTTTCCCCACTTGGGGCCCCCTAATCATGAGGTTCCAGAGGGGAGTAATTGAGAGGATCTAATTATATCCATGAATGATTGGTATCCCCAGAGCTGGAGGTAGTACAGCCCACTAGAGACTGTAGAGGAGTGCTGGAATCTCGGGGAACACGCTATCCCAGTCGCCTCGTCTGTCAGGTGGAGGAAATCATAAGCCTTCAACCAAATATTAATCACTCAGTTTTAATTAGAGTCCAGGCATACCTCATCAATTATTTAAATACATTTTATAAAAAAAAAAATGTTTAAACAAAATATGTTTCTTTTAATATACTGTTTATAAATATCATAAGTTACTGATTACCAATTACCAATGTAACTGATTACCAATGTAATCAGTACATCTTACTCTACCGACCTTCTCCTAGCCTATTCATACCCCCCAAAACTCTTACCCTATTAGCAACAACTGCTCCCTCCCACCAGACACATATAATAGACAAATTCTTTTCCCTTCCACCTGACACATAACAGACATATAGAATCTTACATGGGTGTGGTCCGTGGACAGGGAAATCTCAACCCGAGGGTAAGAATGTGGCTGTCTAGCACGAGGCTGTGCCAAGTGCTGGACAGCTAAACTCTTACCCGAGGGTTGAGATTTCCCTATCAACAGGCCATCCCTATGTTTGATTCTTTTTCTCCCATACTCAAAATAAACATGCCAGTGTCAATACTCTGCGAACTTCATTTGCTTGTAGTTCATGACGCGCATGAATACAATTATGTTCATCCTATAGGGGTGATGAACCCTGAACGTAAAATCAGAAATCCATTTAAAGCACAATGTTAACAATATTTTCAATACTTTTGATATTTTTTTCAGTATTTATAGAGTACACATGTAGTGATGATGCAATCAAAGGTCAGAGGTCAAGTATGCAAAAGTGCGTCGTGACGTCATAGTGTTAGCGCGTGTAGGCTGTCTTTCCCTCGGCAAATGTAACCGTACATGACAACACAGAGAAAACCAATACTGGAATTTTTTGTAGCAGTGATCCCATTTACATGTATAATTATTATTTTGTCAGGATTCTATATTTGCGCTACAATTAATCAGATCAAACTGCTAATTACAACTGCACACCTGCAGCACTACACCGTAGCTTAATTTAAATAATCTAATTCCCTCTTCACAATCTGTGTTGTATTTCAACAAACACACAAAGAAACAACACAGCAAAACCTGTTTAAGCTGACCCATTAGTATTCCGACACCCAGTATTTAATCTAACATAATGCTAGTATCTCATTTCCTGAAGAAAGTGTCAAATAAAACCCATATAATCTGACAACCTGTCTAATCTGACTGCTATGCTGTTTCCCCATGGTGTCAGATTAGACAGGTTTTACCATCATGTCCTGTTAAACTCAGAAGATGGAACCCAGTGACTCTGTGGAACCCAGTGACTCTACAGAACCCAGTAGCTCTACAGAACCCAGTGACTCTACATGTACCCAGTGACTCTACGGATCCCAGTGACTCTACAAGTACAGAATCCAGTGACTCTACAGACCCCAGTAGCTCTACAGAACCCAGCGACTCTACAGAACCCCGTGACTCTACAGAACACAGTGACTCTACAGACCCCAGTAGCTCTACAGACCCCAGTAGCTCTACAGAAACCAGTGACTCTACATGTCCAGAACCCAGTGATACTACGGACCCCAGTGACTCTACGGAACCCAGTGACTCTACGGAACCCAGTGACTCTACATGTACAGAACCAAGTGACTCTACAGAACCCAGTGACTCTACAGAACCCAATGACTCTACAGAACCCAGTGACTCTACAGAACCCAGTGACTCTACATGTACAGAACCCAGTGACTCTACAGAACCCAGTGACTCTACAGAACCTAGTGACTCTACAAGTACAGAATCCAGTGACTCTACAGAACCCAGTGACTCTACAGAACCCAGTGACTCTGTGGAACCCAGTGACTCTACAGAACCCAGTGGCTCTACATGTACAGAACCCAGTGACTCTACAGAACCCAGTGACTCCACAGAACCCAGTGACTCTACAGAACCCAGTGACTCTGTGGAACCCAGTGACTCTACAGGACCCAGTGGCTCTACATGTACAGAACCCAGTGACTCTACATGGACAGAACCCAGTGACTCTACAGAACCCAGTGACTGTACAGAACCCAGTGACTCTACAGAACCCAGTGACCTTACAGAACCCAGTGACTCTACAGAACCCAGTGAATCTACAGAACCCAGTGACTCTACAGAACCCAGTGTCTCTACAGAACCCAGTGACTCTACGGAACCCAGTGACTCTACAGAACCCAGTGAATTTTATCACATGTTGTTTTATATAATCAGTGGATTTATTTTGTTTAATCTGGGATAAGCAGTCTTTTCATCTTTCTGTATTACATACATGAGATAAGTCTTTGACATTCTTTGACAACAAATGTTCAAATCCAATATTTCAAAACTACACACTTGGAACAGATTTTGATCTTATCAAGTAATAAGTCCAAGTTCCTATAAAATTGCACAAAAAGTTTAACGACCAGGTCTAGATTTATCTTCAACCAAATTATCGTGCTATCCAAAATACATCAGAAGTCATATGATTTGGAGAAACCTACGACCATATCAAGACCCCAGCCATCAGAAACAAATTATGATGTTATCTTAAATATATATATCCCGTAAGACAGAGAAAAAATGTACAAGTTTTTGGGCATGTGCAAGATAGCAAGGTTGTGATACAAATGTGAGTGCACAAACAGTATGGCGTCAGCTATCAGGAGCAGGCACATGTGTCGGATCACCAAAAACTCTACAGAACCCAGTGACTCTACAAAACCCAGTGACTACAGAACCTAGTGACTCTACAAAACTCAGTGACTACAGAACCTAGTGACTCTACAAAACTCAGTGACTCTACAAAACTCAGTGACTCTACAAAACCCAGTGACTCTACAAAACCCAGTGACTACAGAACCTAGTGACTCTACAAAACTCAGTGACTCTACAAAACCCAGTGTCTACAGAACCCAGTGACTCTACGGAACCCAGTGACTCTACAGAACCCAGTGACTCTATAGAACCCAGTGACTCTGTGGAACCCAGTGACTCTACAGAACCCAGTGGCTCTACATGTACAGAACCCAGTGACTCTACAGAACCCAGTGACTCTGTGGAACCCAGTGACTCTACAGAACCCAGTGACTCTAAAGAACCCAGTAACTCTACAGAACCCAGTGACTCCCAGTGACTCTACAGAACCCAGTGACTCTACAGAACCAAGTGACTCTACAGAACCCAGTGACTCTACAGAACCAAGTGACTCTACAGAACCCAGTGACTCTACGGAACCCAGTGACTCTACAAAACCCAGTGACTACAGAACCCAGTGACTCTACATGTCCCAGTGATTGTACAGAACCCAGTGACTCTACGGAACCCAGTGCCTCTACAGAACCCAGTGACTCTACGGAATCCAATGATACTACGGAACCCAGTGACTGTACAGAACCCAGTGACTCTACGGAACCAAGTGACTCTACAGAACCCAGTGACTCTACGGAATCCAATGATACTATGGAACCCAGTGACTGTACAGAACCCAGTGACTCTACGGAACCCAGAAACTCTACAGAACCCAGTGACTCTAAAGAACCCAGTAACTCTACAGAACCCAGTGACTCTACAAAACCCAGTGACTACAGAACACAGTGACTCTACAGAACCCAGTGACTCTACGGAATCCAATGATACTACGGAACCCAGTGACTGTACAGAACCCAGTGACTCTACGGAACCCAGAAACTCTACAGAACCCAGTGACTCTAAAGAACCCAGTAACTCTACAGAACACAGTGACTCTAAAGAACCCAGTGACTTTGTGGAACCCAGTGACTCTACAGAACCCAGTGACTCTGTGGAACCCAGTGACTCTACAGAACCCAGTGACTCTGTGGAACCCAGTGACTCTACAGAACCCAGTGGCTCTACATGTACAGAACCCAGTGACTCTACATGTACAGAACCTAGTGACTACAGAACCGAGTGACTCTACATGTCCCAGTGAATCTACGGAACCCAGTGACTCTACGGAACCCAGAAACTCTACAGAACCCAGTGACTCTAAAGAACCCAGTGACTTTGTGGAACCCAGTGACTCTACAGAACCCAGTGACTCTACATGTACAGAACCTAGTGACTACAGAACCGAGTGACTCTACATGTCCCAGTGAATCTACGGAACCCAGTGACTCTACGGAACCCAGAAACTCTACAGAACCCAGTGACTCTAAAGAACCCAGTGACTCTACAGAACTCAGTGACTCTAAAGAACCCAGTAACTCTACAGAACCCAGTGACTCTAAAGAACCCAGTGACTTTGTGGAACCCAGTGACTCTACAGAACCCAGTGACTCTACATGTACAGAACCCAGTGACTCTACAGAACCCAGTGACTCTACAGAACCCAGTGACTCTACGGAACCCGTTGACTCTACGGAACCCAGCGACTCAACATGTACAGAACCCAGTAGCTCTACATGTACAGAACCCAGTGACTCTACAGAACCCAGTAGCTCTACATGTACAGAACCCAGTGACTCTACAGAACCCAGTAGCTCTACATGTACAGAACCCAGTAGCTCTACATGTACAGAAGCCAGTGACTCTACAGAACCCAGTAGCTCTACATGTACAGAACCCAGTGACTCTACAGAACCCAGTAGCTCTACATGTACAGAACCCAGTGACTCTTTCTGTACAGAACCCAGTAGCTCTACAGAACCCAATGACTCTACATGTACAGAACCCAGTGACTCTACATGTACAGAACCCAGTGACTCTACGGAACCCAGTGACTCTATCTGTACAGAACCCAGTAGCTCTACAGAACCCAGTGACTCTACATGTCCAGAACCCAGTGACTCTACAGAACCCAGTAGCTCTACATGTACAGAACCCAGTAGCTCTATAGAACCCAGTGACTCTACATGTACAGATCCCAGTGACTCTACGGAACCCAGTGACTCTACAGAACCCAGTAGCTCTACATGTACAGAACCCAGTGACTCTACAGAACCCAGTGACTCTATAGGTGAGTATAACATCCTGAGCGATACAGGAGTTGACCTTACCCTGCACTGTCATCTCAAACAATTATCACTTCTTAAAACAATAGTGTCTTTCCTTCAATTTAAGCCTAATATTTCCTTGGACCTGTCAAGACAAAAAAAAAGATAGATTCTTCACTTTTTGCCTTTCAAGTAAATCAAACATAACAATTCATTAACCCCTCCCCAAGCCTGTTTCCCCCCCCCCCCCAACATATTTTGATAATCAAAAAAGAAGTTTTCCTGTTAATTAAGCTATCTTCAATGATGTCAGCTCTGATAGATCACCATGATATATTGTTATCAAACTTATAATTCAAACTTCCTGAAAAAGAAGATATCGCATTCCCAACGTTGATTTACCTGTCATAGATAGGGACTACATTTAGCCTACAGATAGAGATATCGGTCATCAGGAAACATTGCCTCCATCTGTCACTCTGTTTAGCATCATGTCAAGGTCAAGGGCAATACACAGCAGAAAAGCAATTACCATGGAAACGGATAATGTATCTCAATATATCAAGACAAATTTTGGCAAACTGTTAATTTGTACATCATTCTACTTGAACCATAATTTTATTAAAATAGTTCCAGGTTAAAGCCATCAAAGTGTATGCAGTTATCCCTAGACTTAAGGATCCCTGTCCCACTGTACTGTGGTTTTCTTATATACAGTAACCTCCCCTTAACTTCTGTTTGGATATACCTTTAACACAGTTAGGCCAGGACACTTCAGTTGACCAAGTAGCTAAATTGGTTAGACCTATAGTATAACAATCTGAAGTTCGGGGATAGAATCCCGGTCTAACCCCAACGTTTGTTTACATTCAGAACACTGTTGTTGATTGTATTTTGTTTATTTCATCTTTGTTATTTCTCATTAAAGTACAGTTTTCTCTCAGAAATTATTTGTCAAAGCTATGACTAGTTATGCTGGAAAATAACAGTTTCCCAACACGTAGTGACAGCGTTTGGCAGTGGTACACTGCCACTGGTACCCCCCCCCCCCCCCCCCCCCAAAAACCCCNCACAGCTTTTATTAGACGACAGCCAGCCGTTTTTTTAAGCCAGGATTAAGTTAAGGAAATACCCAATACTTTCTTGGCTGTCATGTTAGGAATAAATTTCTATAATCTGCCTTTACCCAAGACAAAATAACTCATACCATAATTCAAGATGGGGGAAATGATGGTAGATATTCAGTCGGTAATACAGAGAGATTTCATTCAAGATATGACCTGGATGTTGACCTCTCCTGTAGATGAACATGTAACACATGCAATCCTGATAACCAGTCCAAACCCTGGCAATCTGATATCCAGGTCTCCATCTGAGAGGGAGGAATGTGGTTGATGCATGTAAGATAGACCCCCCTGGGAGGTACAGATGGTGTAATGCTCTGTCATCAAGATACCTCTGGAGAAGATCAGGCCCCTCCTTCATCAATCGAGACGATTTATCGGGACTACACTACCACATCTAAATCAACTCATCACGGAAGTAAAATAAGTACAGTTTATTGGGAAATTTACACTGCAGTTTAACTTTCTCAAATTGTTCGCCCTTTGCAATTATTCCCCCCCCCCCCCAATTTTTTTTTTTTTTTAAATTTTATTAAAAATGTATAAGTAAATTACCTAACTTTAAATAAGTTTCTTCTAATTTGAAATCAATTTCTGTTGATTAAATAACAATTTTAAAAGTGATTTTGTAAAACTTTAAATGACCCTCGAAGAATTGTAACCATTTAAACAGAAATATATTATCTTAAATCATTATCCACAAGTCGTAACCACATAAAGGGAAATATCTATATTTGAAATCTGATTCAGATGGTCAAAACCATTTAGAAGTAAAAATAAATCAAAGTAATATTTTATCAAATGTAAGCATATGACTGCATGCAGTCCAGGGCGGATCAAGCTCAGTCGATCTGGAAGCATTATTTTCAGAGGTATAGGAACAGATCATATTAGAAATATAGGTAGTCATGAAATAAGAAGAGAATATCAAAGTGTCTAAAAAACCAAAATTTGACAGTCTATGTCATATTCAAGTATAACATAACACATTGAAATTCATGACTGAATACTGTTGGCATTCATACAGGGTATGAATACCATGGGACAATTAATGCTGATGTCATCACTACATGTAGTATGACACCATAATTGTTACGTTGGGTATCACTGACCCTCCCTGGATAGATGGCTGTTCTATTCATTCTACTTCACAAATAAATCATTTGAACTCAAACTGAATACTGTTGGCATTCATAATGCCGATGAATGCCAACTGAAATACTTAAAGTGCACAACATCTTAATAGTTCACTAAAAGAATTAAGTACACAACCTAAGACAGTATCTATGTTCAAAATTTTGTGAGATGACTTAGAATCCTTTCTTACATGATATACAAAGGAAAACCTTGTTATATCGCCACCATTTGTCAAGAGAAATTTTGGCATTATAAAGGGGTTTGGCAAAAATTGAGGGAAACATATAAAGGAATTCGTAAAAAAAAACCAGAAATAGGGACATTGAAATATGTTGGCGGTAAACGGAGGTTGGAGGTGGCAAAGGAAAAGAGGGCGTTATATCGAGTCACATAAAATAAAACAATTTGTTCTGAGGAGCTGTGAAGTAGTGACGCCTTGAGAATCAGTCTTCTTTCGTAGTCATTTTTTAATTTAAAAAAAAGTAAATTTGTTCTGTCATACAGACTTCAGTTCAATACAAACCATACTCATTTAGCAGTAAAGTCAGAAAAAGCGTCAGAAATCCAGCTGAATGTTTCACTCAAAGAAATAGACTGGTATTTTGATAAGATGAGAAGTTGATAGGTTCCTGAAACAGCCTGTCTGATTGAATTCATTCTTAGTTTACCCATCTTTCAAATCCGATGTACTATTTTCTCTGATAATTGGCGTCCACTTATCAGTTCTAGAAATTGAGCTTTGAAACGTAATTCTGAAAAAAAAACGTGTATTTTACATTTCCGTACCTGGTTGGTTAAACTTGGTGCAAATAATTGCTGAGTTTTGGGTTTCACTCCACTTCCTTTGATCAAATTTCAAATTTTATCAATATATCCTCTGTGCCTTCTGATAGTTCTGATGATTTAATATTCAAAAATAGTAACAACGATGTATGTTTTAAAGTGCTTTACTTTTACCGTATTTTACCTGAAATAAGCCCAGGCTAGGGTACCTGTATCATATGGCATAGTTCTACAGAGGAAGTCGTTTATAGCAATATAACCAAATTGCCCCCTTTTGGCCCCGCCCTCAGCCCCACCATTTGTACAATTTTGAATCCCCACCACCTAGGGATGCTCCCAGTCTAATATGGTTGATATCCATCGCTTAGTTTCAGAGAAGAAGTCGCTTAAAGCAATATAGCCAAATTGCCCCCTTTTTGCTCCGCCCCTCAGCCCCCTGGGGGGTCAGCCCCACCATTTGTACAATTTTGAATCCTCACCACCTAGGGATGCTTCCAGTCAAATTGATTTAAATTCCAATCAGTGGTTAAAAAGAAGAAGTCGTCTAAAGCTAATAATCAACAACAGTGCTCTGAGTGTAATACAATCTCATCGGTGCTAGACTGGGATTTGAACCCTTGACCACAGATTGATGGACTATCACTCTAACCAATTAGCTACCTACGTGTCAACAGAGGTGACCTAACGGTGCTATTTGTCCAAACGGAAGTTAAAGGGAGGTTACTCTATATAGGAAAACCTACAGTGCATTGGGACTATGTTCCTTAAGTCTCGTATTATGCAAAACTCCCAAACTTTAACATGTTTTAGAGATAAGAGGAGATGTACAATTCTAGCCCTTCCTAAAGGTAAGCTCAACACCCATTTGTCTCCATCTCTAAGTATAATGCTTCCTGGATTATTACAAATAAATGTACAGGAAGTATCAAGATTTCCTTGGCTTATTCTGTCTAACAATATCAGAGGAGAAAAAAGAGAGGAAGAACGAAATAGGGGAAGGGAAGATGGAAAGAAGGAGAGTGAAGAGATGAGAAGGAGAGGAGTAAAAGAAAAGAAAAGAGAGAAAAAGAAAACAAGGAAGTGGATAAAAAGGAATAAGAGAGGAGGAGGGATAAAGGAAGAGAAGAAGAGGGACAAAGAAAGAGAGGAAGTAGAAAAGTACAGGAGTAGGAACAGTAGCAGAGGATAAAAAAAAAGAAAGTGGGTGAAAGCAGACACACATTTTTTCCTTCATTTTTACTACAACAGGAAGTGGAGCAGAAAATAAAATCGTGTTCTACATTTCCTCACCGCACCATTTGAACCAAGCCTTTTTTCCTGACAACATAACGTTATACAGACATTTTAGTCACCCTGTCAAGTACTCTGGATAATTCATTTTTTGGTTTCCTCATCATAATGTCTACATTTCCACATGCCTCGCCTTCACCAAGACCCAACACAGGTGGAAACTAATTTTAGTTACTGCAATATACACTTGAGTTTTCACTTGCTGTAAAAAGCCTAGCACGGAGGCTAAATTTAGAAGATAAGTAATTTTTATCTTCCTCTTCTGTCTAATGTTACACCCTGAGTCACTGCAGATGAAGGAAGGGAGCAGCTATTATCTAAAACAGACACGAGATGGGAGCATTCATTATCCTGGCATTGAACCTCAGAAGAACCAGGAAGGAAAACCCTTTTGTTGTCCAGTTGTCGGATCTTATCGAAAACCTCTTCAAACATTTGAAAACGCAGAGAAATAGTTTCAATCAGTAAATCATTACAGTTTCTTGAAATATACTTTTTGAAATTATACTTTCTTATCATCATGATTACTTCAGCCATCTGGGGTCATGGTGACCAAGTGATCTGGACCACTAGCCCTTTACCACTGGGTCGTGGGGGTTTGAGGTCTATTGCGGGCAGTCGCCAGGTTAGGTACTGACCCGCAACTTTCCTCCACCACCAAACCTGGCATGTCCTTAAATGACCATAGCTGTTAATAGGACCTAACTCATTCACCCTTACACATTTAAACTGAACTTTCCCAGTCCTTGGTTTGTTAAGGTTCAAATGTGACTTTAGGGGCGTATGGGTTAAAACACAAACAAAACAACCCAAACTACAACCATCTACCATGTACCACACTAGTACTGAGACTGACTGTCAGCTAGAATACACCTACCTAACAGTGTGATATAGTGAGCTACTCTATATACCAAATATTACACGGATGTGGAAAGTAGTACTTCAAGTGATATCAACAATATTGTGAATCCCCCCCCCCACAAAATACGGTGATTTAGTATAACAGCCACTGGGACAGATCTAATAACACTGTTTCCTACAACAGTAGGTCAGTGGTACTGAAAACACTAGTGGTCAAATAAACAGTCCCTCCAGGTGGCCACTCGCCTCAGTCATCAGCCAATCATTCTCTCTTGACCACATGGCCCCCTCCCCAATCAAAAATTCCCACCGCAGTCACTGAAGCTTACACCAGACAGATAATAGACAATTCAAGACAGGTCTTAAATGAGCTCGTAAATCTTGTTTGACTACATAGCAATCAACATAATCAGTCCAACAGTGTTACACATGTACTTTTGGTCTACTGTAATACAGTGTCTACAGGTGTTGGGGTGGGCATGGGGTGGTAGTGGGTGGTGGGGTGGAAGTTGGTGGTANCCAATTGTAACCTTAAAAGTGGACTAAAAAAAGCTACAGGCAAAATATCAGTGTCTTGACTTCAGAAGAACCTGTTAAACGATTAAAACACATTTGACCCCTGTGACTTTGAAAGTCAAACAAGGACATTTAAAGTTGAACAAACTTCATAGCCCTTCCTCTCAGAATGCAACTTGCCAAACATCACCACCTTATACCTTTTGTTTATATGAAAAGATGACTTTTAAAGATTTATGCACTATGGACCAGATGTGACCATGAAAGTGTGTCAAGGTCAATTCAGAAGAAGTTGTTTAAAGATTTCAATATATTTGACCCCTGTGACCTTGAATATGGGCGAAAGTCATTAAGTTGAACAAACTTCGTAGCCCTTCATGTCAACATCCTTCTGGCCAAATATCATCATCGTGGTTATACAACAGAAGTCGTTTAAAGTTTTTTAAGACAAGTGAACCCTTTGACCTTGAATATAAGTGAAGGTCATTTGCTTGAACAAACTTGGTAGCCCTTTATACAAGCATGCTACTGGCCAAATATCAACACCCTAGACATTTTGGTTATTTAGAAGAAATTGTTCAAAAGTTTAAACATATTTGACCCCTGTGACCTTGAATATAGGGGAAGGTCATTCATTTGAACAAACTTTGTAGCCATTCATCCCTTCATGCTACTGGCCAAATATCATCATCCTGGGCCTTCTGGTTATTCAGAAGAAGTTGTTTAAAGATTTCAACATATTTGACCCCTGTGACCCTGAATATAGGCGAAGGTCATTCATTTGAACAAACTTGGTAGTGCTTCATCCCAGCATGATATTGGCCAAATATCATCATCCTGGGCCTTCTGGTTATTCAGAAGAAGTTATTTAAAGATTTCAACATATTTGACCCCTGTGACCCTGAATATAGGCGAAGGTCATTCATTTGAACAAACTTGGTAGTGCTTCATCCCAGCATGATATTGGCCAAATATCATCATCCTGGGCTTCCTGGTTATTCAGAAGAAGTTATTTAAAGATTTCAACATATTTGACCCCTGTGACCCTGAATATAGGCGAAGGTCATTCATTTGAACAAACTTGGTAGTGCTTCATCCCAGCATGATATTGGCCAAATATCATCATCCTGGGCCTTCTGGTTATTCAGAAGAAGTTATTTAAAGATTTCAACATATTTGACCCCTGTGACCCTGAATATAGGCGAAGGTCATTCATTTGAACAAACTTGGTAGTGCTTCATCCCAGCATGATATTGGCCAAATATCATCATCCTGGGCCTTCTGGTTATTCAGAAGAAGTTATTTAAAGATTTCAACATATTTGACCCCTGTGACCCTGAATATAGGCGAAGGTCATTCATTTGAACAAACTTGGTAGTGCTTCATCCCAGCATGATATTGGCCAAATATCATCATCCTGGGCTTCTGGTTATTCAGAAGAAGTTGTTTAAGTAAAAAGTTGACGACGGACAGACGGTCAATAGACGACGGATGCCGCACCATGGCATAAGCTCACTTGGCCCTTTGGGCCAGTTGAGCTAAAAACATTCTTGACCCTGTTTCAACTATAATTGATTTTCCTTGCTTTACTACAAATTAAAAACACATATATTTAAAAACCTGTTTTCCTCTGACCTCCTGTTTTGAAATGTATGTATATATTTTGACTGAATGGGATTTACAGTTGAGCTAAAAACACTCTTGACCCTGTTTCAACTATAATTGATTTTCCTTGCTTTACTACAAATTTAAAACATATATATTTTAAAACCTGTTTTCCTCTGACCTCCTGTTTTGAAATGTATGTATATATTTTGACTGAATGGGACTTTTAAAATTTCAAATGAACAGAAACATGTACACTCCAAAATTTCTAACAAGAACTCTAAAATCTCACCCGGTACCTAAAGTACCAAATCAGAACACTTTGGCAACAATTTGATTTTCAATGTCAACTGGATAATTTTCGTGATCATTTTTAATGCAATCTTCTTAAACAGTCTAATTTTTATTAAATCAATAAAGCATACAGAGTTACTTCCCTTCCTACCCAACGTCAAAACTGAAAATGCAATGTTTTACAGATTCTTTCCCACAAAGGAGGTCAAAACAATTTGAGTTACCTCCCTTGAATCTTAAAGCTGGTATCTTATTTGTAGTTAGTGTATGATCCCAAGACTTTCCCAAGAAAGTTCCAGTTGTCTTCCCTAGGGGCCAACAGTTGTAGCAATTCAAATGAATGGTGAGTGAGAGTAATTATACATTCTGATACACTCTATATTCTTGAAAATAATGAAAGTTATTTCACCTGAAATAAAATAGATTAAACCTGTCTAATCTGACTCCTAGCTGTGAGTTCTAACATCCTGTCTAATCTGACCATAAATTATGATCCAAAGGGTGTCGCAATGTACAGGTTAATCTCTAAGCACTTAATTATACACATCCAAATTGCAATCTCATATACAACAATACTAATAAACTTAAAACTGAAGTTAGTGAGATGAAGTTAGTAAAACAGATATCCAGGCCCACAAGCATTAATAAAACCTAGACAAGAGTTACAAGCATGAATGGTACCAAGATTAGAGTTATAAGAATTAACAGTACCTAGATTAGAGTTACAAGCATTAATGGTACCTAGACTAGAGGTACAAACATTAATGGTACCTAGACTAGAGGTACAACATTAATGGTACCTAGACAAGAGGTACAAACATTAATGGTACCTAGACTAGAGGTACAAACATTCATTGTACCTAGACTAGAGGTACAAACAGTAATGGTCCCTAGACTAGAGGTACAAACATTAATGGTACCTAGACCAGAGGTACAACATTAATGGTACCTAGACAAGAGGTACAAACAATAATGGTACCTAGACTAGAGGTACAAACATTAATTGTACCTAGACTAGAGGTACAACATTAATGGTACCTAGACTAGAGGTACAAACATTAATGGTACCTAGACTAGAGGTACAAACATCAATGATTTCATTAATGATCATACTGTTTTTCAGGATTTACACAAAATAATGATAGTCTAGCATGATATGGGACCTGCTGTGTGGATTACGGACAGAAAGTGTAATTTTCTGCAATGTATTTTTAGTGCACTTCAGTTTCACTTTTCCTCCGATGCACAGTTGATTCATAAAGTACAAAGTGTCCTAGACTCCAATACTGGCTACGGATGTCATCAACAGCATTCAACGCAAATGACCTTGACATTGACCTTTGACACCCTAAACAACAAAGTTTACCTATGCCAGAGTCTGGTTTTCGCTCTGGATCAGGACTCGAGTCTTTTTTGTATCTCTGTTGACCCCCAGTCTGGTAAAGCTCCATGTTTGGGGTGATCCCTGGGGGTGGGGGAGGAGGGGGCAGGAAGTCATCATCCATGGGTGGTGGCGGAGGAGGGGGGAGGTCGTCATCTTCCATTTGTGGGTGTGGCACGTTCTGACCTGTGGGCACATCTGTTATCAGTGGAGGAGACAGCAAATCCGAATATATTCACATAATACAAAGTCTTAATAAATATTATTCTTTTAGTGTAAATGAGAATGACACTTTCAAAGACATCAGATATTTTAATGAGAAAGATTCATCTCATCAAAATAGTCACATGTCCTAAGCATGATCATAAGCTGTTACGATAACTTTACACGAGTCAAGGATATTAACAAAGCATGCTTAAAACAAAGCTTTGAAAGGAAAACACACGAATTTTAATGAATATATATAACCAGGCATTCTGTATTAAAAGCAAAGAAATTATTTATAATAATAACAATTGTTAGTAAAATGATTGCAAAGTTAAGTAAATATAATTAATCTTGTTAAGTCTATACTAGTAGAAACAGGAGCTATAACTCAAAGAAACCCAACACCAATATATATATGTATACTGTATACTGGGAAATTTTCGGTGCAGTTAATTTTTGCCTTTTACGCCCTCTGGAATGAGAGCAAATTTATCATTACAGTAAACACTAGTCAGCAACATAATTTACATATTAATAAAATGTGAGAGTCGAAATTAACACTGAGCGAGTTTGGATTTCACAGGCGAAGGGCGAAAGTTTGACTGGGCGAAAGTTTGACTGGGCGAAAGTTTGACCGGGCGAAAGTTTGACCGGGCGAAAGTTTGACTGGGCGAAAGTTTGACCGGTATACAGTATATGACTTGCTGCTGTTGCATGCTTACCTTTGTCCCATGGCTTGGCACCTGTTGATTTCAATTTGGGTAAAAATACTGCAGCAGGTTCTGCCTCCTTTCCTGATGGAGGGTTTGTCTTTTCTGTAAAAGTACAGCCAGTGAAATGAGTGGAAAATGGTCCTATCAATATATACCTAAACAAGGCATTGCCTAGCTTGCCTTATTTTGTATGACTATAATCCTGGTTGTGATTATGCTGGGCTACAGATATGTCTGAAGTGTTGGAAGGAAGAGGGTTTGGCCTTGGATTTCTCTAAGAATGGAGACTTACTGTTAAATCACTAATTTTCATGTTCCTTTTTTTTTTTTTTAAATTTAATTTTTTGTTGATTTGGTAGGTAGTCTTCATCCACGAATGCATAGGTTCCCAAAGTAATTACAAGTTTCATATAAAGCAATTCTCCGTTTGAGTGTGTACTCCGTATCCATGAATTCATGTACCCAAGAAATGCTGTTTTGTTGGTAAACCACAAAGTTTTGGCCCCACGAAAATATCTGATTGAACAGTATTAAACACCAAGAGGTTTCGGGGGATGGTATTTGGCCCTGGTCTGGCGACCTATAATTTACCTATAGGTGTTGGTAGACATGCCTTCAGCATTGGTTCCTGTAGGACTAAAGCAAGTAACTTAGAGTTTTGGGTAGGCAAGGATACAAGGCCCAGTACATATATTCAACTTAGACCAGAGACACCATTTACTAAAAGGTTTGGGTGAGGCTGGTTTGACACCAGGGCCATCTCATACTAAACACCCACAGGTTTACCTGGAGGTTTGGGTAGGGAAAGGTTTACCTTAGTAGCCTCTAGGACTAAAGGCTTCACTTACTTCAAGGTTTGGGAAGGGCGGGTCTGACCCTAGGTTCCTCTAGGACTGGAAATCAAACTTACCTAGAGGTTTGGGTGGGGAGGGTTTGACCCTAGTTTCCTCTCCGACTGGAGGCTCGACTTACCTGGAGGTTTGGGTGGGGAGGGTTTGACCGTAGTTTCCTCTACGACTGGAGACCTGTCTTTCCTGGAGGTTTGGGTGGGGAGGGTTTGATCGTAGTTTCCTCTACGACTGGAGACCTGTCTTACCTGGAGGTTTGGGTGGGGAGGGTTTAACACTTGGTTCCTCTATGACTGGAGGTCTGACTTACCTGGGGGTTTAGGTGGGGAGGGCTTGACCGTAGTTTCCTCTAGGACTTGAGACCTGTCTTACCTGGAGGTTTGGGTGGAGAGGGTTTAACCCTCGGTTCCTCTAGGACTGGCTGTGGTTCAGGTTGTTGAACACTTGTCTGCTGAACCGTTCGTAAAGTAACCTTGCTGAGCTCCTCAACAAGGTTCTTGCTCTGTAACTGCTGCTGTTTCTGTTGTTTCGGTCTGATAACGGCCGCCTGACCAGGGAGAGGCATCGTATGCTGCTTCTTATTGCCTTGGTCGTGTGAGTCATCTCCTTTGGATTGTTTTTTCCCAATTTCAAAAGAAGAAATTTGGGGTCTTCCAGGAATCTTTGATATTGGTGGAGGTGGAGGTGGGGGTGGGTTTGCCACTTTGGGAACTGTGGTTGGAACAACGGGTGGGGGAACTTTGTGTGGTGTGTTATGTGGAGAGGAATCTGATATCATTTCTGGAGGGGGTGGGGGTAACGGTGGGGAAGGCGGACGATTATTTTCCAAAGTTGCCGCCACAAACCGTGCTGCCACAGGTAATGGAGGAGGTGGAGCAGGGAAGCTGGGCGGGCCAAGCCCAGACCTTTGACTTTCAGACATAGCACCAGGGTCCGGGGTAACAACCCGTGGGTCTGCTGATTTGCGTGGCATTACTGGGGAAGACACCTTTTCATTTTTTCTCGTGAGAGAAGATTGTCTCTGTAAGCTTGGGCTATGTGGGGCTGACCCCGGGCCAACTTTTGGCAATGGAGGAGGCGATGCAGTTCTGTGTGAAGGTGAATATTGGGGCTGTTGCATAGCTGGCAGCTGTCCATGGTGTTGACCTTGGGGTGTGTGTGTATGTCCTTGACCTTGTCCATAATAGCCTTGACCTTGATGACCTGGTGATGCTGGAGCACCATACTGACCACCATTGCTGGCAGGATGTCCTTGACTTTGGCCGTAGTAACCTTGACTTTGGTGACCTGGTGATGCAGGAGTCGCGGGATGACCTTGACTGTAAACGCTTGGACTTTGGTGACCCGGTGAAGCTGGAGCACCATACTGCCCACTACTTGTAGCCTTATGCTTTTCGACCAGTGAATATGGATGAGGTTGTCCGATTGGCTCATATGTAGGATCGCCAGGTGGTGACACATCGGGAACATCGTAATACTTTCCATCACTTGACCTACGGTGAGTTTTCGGTGACCCTGGCAGATTCACTATGTAAGAGAACGGCTTGTTTGGGTTCTGATGGCTTGGACTACGAGGACTGACCAAGGGACTGGCCACCATTTTCTTTTGTAACCGGGGCGACATCTGCAGGGGTGGGATGTTGATTGGTGGGTGGGGTGGCTGTGGCTGATGCTGGGGACTGTGATGGCCGTCGTCCATGTACAGCGCTGTATCATCGTAAATCCCACTCGAGGAAGAGGAGGTCTGTAACCACACAACAAAGGGAACGAAAAAATTACTGAGGTATCAGTGAAACTCTATTCTACTTTTGCTTTTTTCTTTGGGTTTTAAAAGGCTATCAAACTGGTTGTTATTTGTTAATTAATTTCACGAGATCTTGTTCATAGGTCCAACACCTATTGTTGTGCATTGAAGCTGCTACTACCAGCCTTCCTATGGAGTTTGTTGGATGAGCAATTTTGATATCAGATTTTTCAACGGAGTGTCCTCTTACCAAATTCAAACACCAATAGGTGTTTTTTATATATATAATTTAATCCAAATAATGTATGTTTTTAAAATAAGCTGAACGAAATAAAACATTTCAGTAATCTGATTTGTCACAGTGCTGCAGAGAAGCTGACAGTACTGCATACCAGGGAAATGTTCACCTTTTCATCCTCTGTAATGAGTGCAAATTTATCATTACAGCACACCAAACACTAGTAAACAACATAATATACATAGAAATTAAATGAGAAGAGCAAATTTAATATTTGGTGAATTTGGATGTCGTAGGGTGTTAATTTTACTGTTTTTTTCCCCAGTATACAGTATTTTCTTTCATTCATTATTAGGAATGCTAATCATGTTGTTTGTCTTTATATAATGTCTTAGTACTCACCCTGCTGCCAGTACTTAGTCGCGTACTAGGACTCCGCCTTGGTGGTGCCGGCGCTGGGACAGTGCGTCTCTGACTCCCATACTCCCCCTTTAATATCAACCACAAATTGTATATTGTTAGTACAGTAGATTCCTCTTAATATCACTTCTCATTTGTCAGAGAAAAACATGATATTAACCGAAACATGACATAAACAGAATACATATTTTCTGATGTTTTTTAACCCTCAAAACCGGAAGGGAACTTAGTCAAATGCCTAAGTGATTTGGCTCTACGAAGAAGATTGATATTTTGTAACTAACCTTGTTCTATACCCTAGTTGAAATATAGATATAAGTAGAGAAATAAATTTATTATTTGTATTTCATTTCAGTACGCAGTTACATTTCATATTGTTAAGTAGCAAAATGACGATCAGTACGTTTGTAATTATGATTGTTTACTGCAGTAGTGATGTAGGCATACAAGTGTTTGGCTGGTATTCTGCATCAAATTCAATTGTAAACATGAGACTTGGTAAATATTTACCTATATCTTGATATTTATAATGTTCTTTCTCTAGTAACATCTTTTTATGGGTTAATTTCCTTAGATATTTGCTGCAAGTGTGTAATCGAAGATAGTACACATGTTATAATTAGTTGAAAGAATACATCACACTTGGCATTAGAAAAGTTTACAGATGTTAGACTGCTCAGTAGCTCCCCACCCACAGGTGAATATCATGTTAACAAGTATGTAAGTCAACCTATTGTTTAACAGTCAGCCAGGTGTAACCTATTTTTTGACAGTCAGCCAGGTGTAAAAAATACCCTGTTAGGTCAAGGCATTGTTTACATAATGCGTCCAGGGTGTGAAAGAAGGTCCCCAGGGCATTTATCATGAATCATTACCATCATTTACCTGTATTTTTTTTGTGGCAGTGGCCAAAATAAAGTGATATTAAGAGAAATCAACATAAAATCAGGTGATAATAAAAGAATTGAATTGCATAGATTATATAGCAGGAAAAACGGTGCATCAAAAAAACATGATAATAACCGAAAAGTGACATTAACAGACGTGATATTAGGTGAAATGTACTGTAACAGTGACCTTGACCTTAAAAGAAACTTTTTAAACACCTATTACACATCTTCATATCACTCTGTATCCCCACATCAAATTTCAGAAAGATTAGTCTTTTGGATTGTGAGATAATGTAGGGAAAACAAAAGTGTATAAGACAAGAGGCCCAGAGGGGCTGTATTGCTCACCTGTTTCTTACGTTACATGAAACTGACCTATAGGTTACTTCAGATGAAATTTGGTAACTAGAACACAAGACATTTTAACATCTTTTAAACGGTTCTTAAGATATTGTTGTTTGAAATTTGAAATTTGAATCTTTAATTAAAAGCTTTTAACCCACGCTGACATTTGACTACGGCTAGCACTGAAAGTTGATCTTTGACCTCATTACTGTAATAAAGAAAAAGGTTAAAACTTCTGGTCTACATAACATACCCAAGTACCATGACTCTAGTCCAAATGGTTCTTAGGATATTGTTGTTTGAAGTTTTTAACATATTTGACCCCTGTGACCTTGAAATTAGGTCAAGGTCATTTTAATGATAACACTTCATAGCACTCCAAACCAGGTACCTACTGGCCAAATATCATGACCCTGGGCATTATGGAACATGAGAAGAAGATTGTTAAAGCTTTTAACCCATGTTGACCTTTGACTCCGGGTAGCACTTAAAGTTGACCTTTGACATCATTAATGTTATTAAGAAAAACTAGAAATATGTCAAAATGACATGAAAGTCACTCCATCTCCTACATTTGTATATGATCTTAAGTGGTTCAAAAGAAAAAGTTGACGGACAACAGACGACGGATGCCGCAGTACGGCATCAGCTCACCTGGCCCTAAAAATCATTACTTCAGCAAATTGTTCACTGTTGTGTAAGTGTGGATGGATGGACAGACAGACAGACAGACAAAAGGACAAATAAACACAGTAATTACAACAGGGAACCTCCGATAAATCTCTAATAAACTTGAGTATCAGAAAATCTTCAGCAATTGTTTTACCGTTGAGCATAAGCAATTGTTTGTGATGAGTAAAGGGGGGTAACTCTTTTAGCCTTGACTATTTAAGTGTTAACTGTTGACGGTAAAGAGTTATTTTCCAGTTAAATTTATGTAGTTTTCTCTCTTTATATATGTAAATTCTAAATGTAAATTTCTCTATATCTATACAGAGGTAATAATAGGTAGTGGGCCTTTTTTTAGGGAGTAAGAGCATTTTGAAATTTAAAACTGCCGATACATATGACTCACTTCTGTAGCGATAACCAGACAACTGTAAACAAGTCGGGGAGGCTGGTTTTTGCCAGTTATATTGACATGGTCAGTTTTGGCCAGTTATATGGACATGGTCAGTTTTGGCCAGTTATATGGACATGGTGCACTATTTAGATCAAATACAAGACATTGATTTCAAATTTCATTATTAGCTTTAGTAAATGGGAAAGAAACACCAAATAGAAAAGTGCTAAAGAAGTTGGTCTCTTCTTCGTTGGCGATGCACACAAAACACACAACACTAAGACCCTCCATCTTACAATAATATTAACCACTGCATGACAATAGGCCAAGAGGGCCTGTATCGCTCACCTGGATATTTGAGTAATCATGGACAAATGTTCTCAAAAAAAGTAATATTGCAATTTTTCCATATATTGGGCCTCCTTAGCTTAAAAGTGTTCCAGACTAAATGAAATTTTATACTACTTTATCCCAGCATAATACTGGTCAAATATCATCATCCAGGGCCTCCTGGTTATTCAGATGAAGTTGCTTACAGGTTTTTATATATTTGATGCCAGTGACCTTGAAAGTAGGTCAAGGTCATTCATTTGGGAAAAGCTTATAGCACCCCGTCCCAGATACCTACTGGCCAAGTATCATCACCATATGTGTCTTATTTATTTAGACGAAGTCACTCAAAGGTTTTAACAAATTTGAACCATGTGACCTTCAACCACTGTCAAGGTCATCCAGTTGATGAAACATCATAGCACTACAACCCAGGTAACTACTGGTCAAATATCATCACCCTGGGCCTCCTGGTTATCCAAACGAAGTTGTTTTAAAGGTTTTCACACATTTGACACCTGTGACATTGAAAGAAGGTCAAGGTCATTTATTGAGGAGACTTTATAGCACTTCATCCCAGGTAACTACTTGCCAAATATCATCACCCTGGGCCTCATGGTTATTAAGAAGAAGTTGTTTAAAGGTTTTTAGCACATTTGACCCCTGTGATCTTGAAAGTTGGTTGAATTCATTTATTTGAGGAAAGTTTATAGCACTT
Source organism: Mizuhopecten yessoensis (assembly GCF_002113885.1). NCBI lineage: Eukaryota > Metazoa > Mollusca > Bivalvia > Pectinida > Pectinidae > Mizuhopecten > Mizuhopecten yessoensis. Next base: position 821,707 of record NW_018408882.1, read on the forward strand.
CATGACAGGTACCTACTGGCCAAATATCATCACAGGGACNAGGGAGGGGAGGTAAAAGTCTCTATGACAGGGAGGGGAGGTTAAAGTCTCTATGACAGGGAGGGGAGGTAAAAGTCTCTATGACAGGGAGGGGAAGTAAAAGTCTCTATGATAGGGAGGGGAGGTAAAAGTCTCTATGACAGGGAGGGGAGGTAAAAGTCTCTATGACAGGGAGGGGAGGTATATTTACCTGATTGGCTGGTATTGTGTCATAGATCTGTGATTGTGAGTACAGGTCCCTTGGACAGGGAGGCGGGTTTCCTGAATCACAGATGAAATCCCCATGAGGAGGGGGAGGCAGGCCCCGATACTGTACATGACCATTCATATCGTCCTCGTTGTCGCCTTCAGCTTGTTCAGGCCTTGGATATACAAAATCGTAGTCATCGAGATCTTTGTCTAAAATAAAAATAAAATTAAAGAAATTTAACATCAAAGATATATTTTATTGATTAAGACAAGTATTAAGGTACACGACAGTTTTTCTGTTCGGAACAGAAATACTTACAGGTTATGCAGGTTTCTACGTGTATACTTATATACATTCATAAAGTTTAATGCATTAGCATAAATATTTGTGAATTACAAACATACATGCTAATATAGAAAGTATCCCCCTGTAAAATGAGGCAGAAACATTTTTCTTTCAAAATGAAAGTGATAACCATTATATAAAAGTTTAGTTTTTAATGAAAAAAGAGAAAATTCACCTGATTATGAGAAAACGTAGCAGTTTTTTTACAATATAAAAGGTTCAGCCTCCTATGCAAAGAGAACAACAATTTTTTTCACTGAAGCAATGTGAGTCTGTTATCAACATCTGCCTTTAGGCTAACATGACAAAATGTTCTCATTACCCAATAAAGAAGGTTCAAAGCTTCTGCAAACAAACACTCTTCTGCCAGTACAAACTATAACTGTGTAACGTGAAAGCTTGATCACGTTTTGAACCACTACTCTGCAATGTGGAATCAACAGAACGGCTCATTGATTGAGACTATTTCATTATCTAAATTAGGGTTGGAAGGATATTCAATAAGGAATGGGAGAATTTCATGAGATGAAGTTTGAGTATTCAAGGAAATAAAATCTACCATTTTATCACACTAACCCGTAAAAACCTGAATCAATGATCACAAGTGTTTAACAGTTTGCGTAGGTATATGTACATAACAACTGATGAAGCCCTGATTTTAATATTAATGTTGACATATTTTTCAGCTTCACCGAAAAATGGAACCTAATGCTTGCTATAATATGAAGACTTTAAATTCCGAATAAGTTGTATCTGAGTACGTATGTATGCTATGAATCCACTTTAGGTACCAATTGTATAATTGTATTTCAAGGTTCAACATTTGGACACCTCCTTGAATGGAATAAAATGGAACAATTGTTTGAGTTATCGCGTAAACAAGCAAAAGTTAAGTGTGATACGCCAAAACACGGAAAGTTGAATCTCGACAGAAAAAATTGTAATATATGTTGAACATTATTGCTTCTAGCATTACAGTACAAAATTTGAAAGGAATTGATTAAAAAATAGAAGAGTTCTTGCATTTACTACACAATGCCCTTATTTGGCAATAAAAGGGGCATAACTCCACCAAAAATGCATGAACACTTCTGAAATGCGAACTTGTTTGAGTTATATTGGTATGCAATATGTGTACATATAAGTTTCATCAAGATGTGTTGATGAATGAAGGCAGGAGAGCGATGACAAGGAAAAGTTAATGGACGGACATTTGACAAGGCAGCCCATACCATGGGCGACGGGCATATAAAAAACACAGTGCAGTGGGACAGGGATCCTTAAGATGTTTTGTGATCCTGGGATAAGGAGATGAACGATTCCCCTGAAACTTGAACGAACTCTCACACTGTACACCCATGCTGTGTGTCGGGAAGGTCAATAGATTGACCACTGATCCACTCTGCCCACTTTGCACCAGTTGGTGACGAACACAGTAGACAAGTAACAATGATGTAAATACTACTTGACAAATCTTGTGTACTTCCCTGTTTTTTTTACACAAACATCCCAGAGGTTACGCATACTTGGCACATCAATTTCTGTACTTCTTATACCAACGTCTTGTTCCTATAAATACCATGTTCAGATCGTTGTCTCTGTCGTATCTAACAAGTGTGTTGGTCTTAACCTCTAGAATGTGTTTATTTTTGATACACGTTCCCCAGAAAACTCACACAGCATCAGTACCACTTCCCTTAAGGATCCCCGTACCACTAACAAAAACACGTTACTACGCATTAGAAACTGTGAGTCAGCATGATTATAGCTTTGATAATTTACTTCTGAAAAGAAAAGGGATACCTTGCAGGACTTCTATGGAAGAAATGTTTAAGATGAAATGAATAAAATACAATCAATAAAAGTGTTTTGAGTGTAAAAGTTCAGTGGGGCTAGGCCGGGTACCCAGGTCAACAGAAGTGTCTTGGTCCAACTTGTTCTACAGTTACATTCAAACGGAAGTTAAGGGGACGTTACTGCATTTATATAGAAAAGTCGCAGTGCAGCGGGACAGGGATCCTAAAACAGATCTGTATTGCTGCAAATATACCACTGAATTTTTTCATAATCCAGATATTTTGTTTGAAAACAAAATTGCATACAAGGACAGAATGTTAAAGCCTCGGGCTAGACACTAATTAAGGAATCCTACTCAGAGAGTGAAGAGCTTTTTCTGTCTTCCTCCCAAAGCGGGGAAAGCGTATATGAGTCTTTGACATCAAATTATCCAAATATGACAATCTAATTGTTTCCCACACAGCCAGGGCCAAGCCCGAGCTTATGGTGTAGAGGATGTTACGTTGGATTTTCAAGAAAAATATTTAAAGGAGAATGTTAGCAGCCAGCCTCCCTGTGGAGTATTGGCATAGCTGAGACATAATGCTGGTTCTACAACCCTATACAGGCCGAGGTTGCTCAGCTTATACTGTCAAAAAACAAATTCACTACGGAGAAAATTTCAACAACTCTGCAAATAAAAAATTTATTCTGTGCATGCATGTTTGGATTTAAAATGTTTTTCTTTGTACAAGAACCTTGAAAATGTCCATTAATTTTCATAATAATGAACATTATTTAGGGAATGATGCTAACATGACTTAGCAGACTCTGGTTCACATGTTCCAGGTCAATATGCCCCAGCATCACTCCACTTGATTGGACCAGAGGTGACAATTGAGTGTGTCAGGACACCAGGATTTTCCTTGCTAAAAGCTAGGTCCTCACTTGTAATCAATAAAACATGACTTTGTATGGCAGCAGTCAGTAAGTACAGGTCTGGCTGGTGGACAGCAAGTGACCAGGCTTTCTAAGTAAGTCTTCCAATCAAATGGACTTTTTGGTTCAGTAACATCTCTTTACCCACCCCTTCCTCCCCACTTCCACAATTACAATCACACACACTTTCTGACAGCAGTTTTGTGACCCATTTCTTACATCATCACCATCATCATCGTAAACTGACAACATTTTTGAGGCCCTCTTCCTGTCAAACATAATTAATTGTGACCCTCTTCATGGCAATATCGTATTCAATATCTTTGTTTCTGACAACAACTCTGTAAGGTGACAATATCTCTGTGACCTGACATCCTTGTGACCACTGTCCTAACATCTCTGTGACCACTGTCCTAACATCTCTGTGACCACTGTCCTAACAACTCTGTGACCTGACAACTCTGTGACCACTGTCCTGACAACTTTGGGACCTGATAACTCTGTGACCATTGTCCTGACAACTCTGGGACCTCATAACTCTGTGACCATTGTCCTGACAACTTTGGGACCTGATAACTCTGTGACCACTGTCCTGACAACGCTGTGACCACTGTCCTGACAACTCTGCGACCACTGTCCTGACAACTCTGTGATCTGACAAATCTGTGATCTGACCTCTCTGTTACTTGACCTCTTCGTTACCTGACAACACTGTGACCACTGTCCTGACATCTCTGTGACCACTGTCCTGACATTTCTGTGACCTGATAACATCTCTGTGACCGGACACCTCTGTGACCACTGTCCTGACAACTTTGGGACCTGATAACTCTGTGAACATTGTCCTGACAACTCTGTGACTACTGTCCTGACAACTCTGTGCCCATTGTCCTGACACCTCTGTGACTACTGTCCTGACATCTCTGTGACCATTGTCCTGACAACTCTGGGACCTCATAACTCTGTGACCATTGTCCTGACACCTCTGTGACTACTGTCCTGGCAACTCTGTGACTACTGTCCTGACAACTATGTGACCTGACAACTCTGTGACCACTGTCCTGACAAATCTGTGACCACTGTCCTGACAACTCTGCGACCACTGTCCTGACAACTCTGTGATCTGACAAATCTGTGATCTGACCTCTCTGTTACTTGGCCTCTTTGTTACCTGACAACACTGTGACCGCTGTCCTGACAACTCTGTGACCTGACATCTCTGTGACCACTGGCCTGACATTTCTGTGACCTGATAACATCTCTGTGACCTGACAACTCTGTGCCCACTGTCCTGACAACTCTGTGACTACTGTCCTGACAACTCTGTGACCACTGTCCTGACAACTCTGTGACCTGACAAATCTGTGATCTGACCTCTCTGTTACTTGACCTCTTTGTTACCTGACAACACTGTGACCACTGTCCTGACAACTCTGTGACCTGATAACATCTCTGTGACCACTGTCCTGACAACTCTGTGACCTGACATCTCTGTGACCACTGTCCTGACATTTCTGTGACCTGATAACATCTCTGTGACCTGACAACTCTGTGAAAACTGTCCTGACAATTTTGGGACCTGACAACTCTGTTCCACTAGTCTGACAACTCTGTGACTGGACAATAACTTTGGGACCTGACAACTCTGTGATCTGACAACTCTGTGACTGCTGTGCTGTGACTACTGTCCTGACATTTCTGTGACCTGATAACATCTCTGTGACCTGACAAATCTGTGACCATTGTCCTGACATTTCTGTGACCTGATAACATCTCTGTGACCTGACAACTCTGTGAC
>NW_018408882.1:830952-857036 GCF_002113885.1 Mizuhopecten yessoensis
TGACCTGACAACTCTGTGACTACTGTCCTGACAACTCTGTGACCACTGTCCTGACAACTCTGTGACCACTGTCCTGACAACTCTGTGACCTGACATCTCTGTGACCACTGTCCTGACATTCCTGTGACCTGACAACTCTGTGACTGGACAATAACTTTGGGACCTGACAACATGTTTGTTAATAGGTCTGTCCTAACTCACTACAAAAACATACAAGAAGGACCAGCTCTGCCCTAGAGAAGGCATTAACCTTTTATACTGAAACTGCTGCATGCAACGAGGTAGAGAAATTAAACCATGTTTATCCTTCGTCTGAGGTTAAATGAAGTCTTCTACACCAGATTTATTCCATTAACTGTGCCTCATTATGTAGAATTATAAATACATCTTCCATTTAAATCTGCCCTGCTGTTTGAGTCTCCCGGTGTACAGCACACACTGTAAGGGTATACTCAGTGGGTGTTTTTATAAGGGAAAAGTAACAAATTACACGTCAGATCTTATCTCCGAAAGTCTCTACAGTAAATATGCTTGAAATTAGATCAACTTTAAGTTCCCCTATTCTCGCCCATTAGACAGAGATATCCACATTTCCCGTCAGTGATAGATATCTCTGACCTACTGGAAATTATAAAATTAACATTTGCATTTTATGAAACAATCACTTGTATTTGATGAGTGAGAAATAATCACTTGCCACTTTAGGAATGAGAAAGACAAATCTCAACCCTTGGGGTAGGATTTTTTAAATGTCTAGCCCAATACCATACAAGTGTTGGTTTCATAATATGCAAATGTTGATATCATTATGTCCAGACGATTGGAGTTATCTTCAATGATCTGCTGTTCATTTGTTGATTGATGATGCAACCTCATGTAATTGTTATTACCCTAGAGTAAGACAAAGACATCTTTCCATGAATACCAAATTGTAAACTTAACCCTAAGGTTGAGACTTTTAAGTGGGGGAAGATTAATAGAATCTCTCACCCCCTTGGTGGTGAAATAGGAGAATCTCAACCCGAGGAGGAAGATTATCAAGTTGCCAAACACTCCGCAAAGTTACCAAACACTCGGCAAAGTTGCCAAACACAACGCTTTGCAGAGTGTTTGGCAACTTAAGAATCTTTCCCCGAGGGTTGAGATTCCCTTATCTCCCCCACAAGGGGGTGAATGATTCTTTTTCTCTTACCCTGTTCTCCCAATGTGTATCATATACACAATGTAATGATAACGTTATATGCTAAATGCAGGGTTGACGTGACGTTGATGGATTGTTGACTTCATTGTTTTGTTGACGTGACGTCATACCATTATTATGAATAGGGGAATCCCCCCCCCCCCCCCCCCCCCCCCCCCCCCCCGTCTCAACCCTAGGGTTAGACAAGGAAGTCTCACACCAGTAAAAGTGCGGAGACACCTGTCCAGGGAAAGAGAATATAAAAATCCCTACTTTGTGTAGAATTGTCTGTTAGTATCGGTTATCTCTTCCTTTACTAATATTTAGGTACCTAAGGATCCCTGTCCCACTGCACTGTGTTTTTTTTGTATACACAGTAGCCTCCCTTTAACTTCCGTTTGGATTGAACTGTAGCACAGATTGACCAAAACACTTCAGTTGACCAGATAGCCAATCAGTCAGAGCAATCTGAAGTCCAGGGTTCAAATCTGAGTTTAGCCCCGTAATCCCAGTTAAGCTCAGCACAGTTTTTTTTATTAAGAACACTATTGTTAGTTATTTCTCATAAAAGACCAGCGATGTATAGTTTTCTTTGTGGAAATGATTTGTCAAAGCTGTAGTAATGTTGGGAAAACAAAGTTTCCAATACTTAGCTACAGTTTTTGGCAGTAGAGCGGGGATCCTTAATGATTTCAAAAGCAAGCCTGCACATCCTTTTTAAAACAAAACTATGTATAAAGTCTAAGCATTGTAATAACCAGGACAGTTTAAACTCTTTAAAAAAACTATCAACATTCAAATTTTCCACGTTCTAAGTATTAGCTGATTAGAAAAATAAATAAACACACATGTTTTATATCTTATCAAAATTGAAGAATATCTACAGCAAGAATGTCAGTATTTACATATTTTCCCAGTTTTCTGCAGTCAGTGACTTACCAGGTATGGCATAGAATGGATATCACTATAGTGAGGAAGAGATGGACAGCACATTTACCAGTAATAGAAACCAGCAGAGATGATGGACCACGAAATACAGATGGTGTTACTCTACCAAACAGCTGGGCAAACTATTACAGCTGTACAAATATTGGCTTGCATACACAGATATGTTTATAATTGGAATCATCATTAAGATGAACTCAACAGATGACTGAAGAAGCCTAACACCTGGAGGGAATCGTCCCACATTTTCAATCAATCATGTACACCCCATTCAGTTTAATTGGCTAACTTCAGTAATTGTTTGCAGACAATCCTACAATTTTCCAGTAATGTTTTGAAAGCAGATAATACATCAAGGATGTCTTGGGAACCTAAATTGCTAAACACGTACATTTTACAACGTATTTGCTGAATTTACTAGTTTATGTTTACAACAATTTTACTAGTATTGTCTATAACTTTCACCTTTACAATGAGAGCAGGTACATCATGTAGGAACATCTTTGTACACAGCATATGATATATATACATTATTAACTCATATATATAACTGTATATTACACTGCTGTTGTTGTATAACTATATATAACATTGTTGTTGTTGTATGACAGTATATTATATTACATTGTTGTTGTTGTTGTTGTTGTTGTATGACAGTATATTATATTACATTGTTGTTGTATAACTGTATATTATATTACAGTGTTGTTGTTGTATGACTATATATTATATTACATTGTTGTTGTTGTATGACTGTATATTATATTACATTGTTGTTGTTGTATAACTGTATATTATATTACATTGTTGTTGTTGTATGACTGTTTATTATATTACATTGTTGTTGTTGTATGACTGTATATTATATTACATTGTTGTTGATGTATGACTGTATATTATATAACATTGTTGTTGTTGTATGATTGTATATTATATTACATTGTTGTTGTATAACTATATATTACAGTTTATACAATATTGTATAACTATATATATATTACATTATTGTTGTATAACTATATATATATATTACATTATTGTATAACTATATATATATTACATTATTGGTCGTTAGTCAAGGTACAACACAGCAAATTGGGGCTCTCTACCTTATTGAAATCTTTCAGTTTACCCTTTGGCACTTACAAAAGAAACACCCTGAGAACACTTCGAGCACACACACTAACCATGCTACAACAGAAGTATGCTAGAGAGTAAACGGATGCTTATCATTAACTATAAGATTTGCTGATGGAAAGTATCACAACTGTCTTTTTTCTTAAAGCACAATGTGTTTTTCAGCTGTTCATACTGATACTGATACATGTTTTGGAGCAACAACTGTTGAGAAAAGCTTCAAAGTAAGGAATCAATTTCCCCAACACATGCGTTTTTATTTAAAAAGACATGAACATCAGCAGTGTCTATGCATGTACCCATGTGTGCTCTAATGTGTATAGCCTTGACTGAAAATATTTCAGAAACGAAAAATTTTACTGAAGGAAAATATTTACTTACAAATACTTTTATGGGACAACCCAACAGAAAAACATTGAAAATTACAACTGATGAATTGAAGTAAAACTACCTGTACATGAACATTGGAATGAATTGACTCCTGAACATGCAAATAACCTAATTACAATAAATTCAATATTTATGGACTTAAAATTTATTTTTTCTCCTCGTGTTCCGTCATTTAACAATCACATTCCATCTTACACAGATTTCAAAGATGTTTGAAATTCAACATTCGTGAGTTGAAGTCTCCATGTTTGGAATTTTTACGATGGTCCCACGAAGTTCGAAACATCGAAGTTTGACTGTACTGTCCAATAACATTGGGGCTTTCTAGTGTCTCATCACTATCCTGAGACAGATATTTCCGAGTTTTCTTTTGGTTTTTCATTGATCAGTATCATTACATTTGAGTCAGACAAAGCTTGCAAATTATGGTTTTTAAACCGAATTTTCATACAGCCTGATTCAGGTCAGATGGCGCACCCACCTTTCACCCAGGTGGCCGGGGTTTGATCCCCCGATCGGACGTGAAATGGTATGGCCTGAACCACATAGGTTTTCTCCTGGTACTCCGGTTTCCCCGCACTAATTTCCAGATCAACATGAGTGATTAATAATTTATAATTCAGTGGTAATAATTTGATTTATAAAGATTGATGTAAAATAAATTTCAAAGTTTATATATATTCATTGAATATGCCGATGTCGTGTTGCTCAGTTAAATTGAGAATTATGTTTATTGTATCCACCTTTTTGTAATGTAGATGTTAATTCACCATTTCCAAATTGAGACATGGGGAGTGGAAACCCAACGTCCCTGCAATGGGGTCGACTCCAATGTGGGGGAGGTGATCCAGGGGTGGATACCTAATGGTGATACCTAATGGTGATGGTGATACCTGATGGTGATACCTAATGGTGATGGTGATACCTAATGGTGATACCTAATGGTATACAAAGTTCTCATGGTGGCAGGTCAACTCAAAACGAAAGGATGAGCAACAACACCACTGGATCCTGTTCAAAATTATATTTCTCTGACTCTATCTACTGGACATGTTTCGGTCTATATCTCTAACGAAGGCCGTTTTAAGAGAACAACTATTTGTTTGTGTACTTGCAGCTATATGCAAGTAACAAACCTGTATTTCCTCATTGAGTAAGATTTTTCATCGTGCCTTTTCTTTTTGTTTATATGGTGTGTTTATAATGATTTGGCTCATACGATAGATACCAGTTGAGATTGGATAAATTGAAACACTGGAAGCAATCAACTTTAGGTGTGACTGATCCAGCTCATATGATTCCACTAAATACAGATCTGTTCTGATCAAGGCCGGCACCAAGAAGTAATTTACTGTGTTTTTCAAAACAAACAAGCTCTGTTGTTTGTACACAGAGTAAATCTACCATGAAAAGTTTAATCGAGCATCTGGCACCACACCTACAAGTAAAATAATCAAGGATACCAATGAAGACCCTAGCTGATACTAAAGGTATATGGAGGATAGCATACACATGTCACAGAGGAACAGACTGGGTCTGTTTGTGATAAGACTGTTTATCTGAATTTCACCTAGGCTGCTACAGTGCTCATCCAGCCAAACTCTTTGTAACTTACAAAGTCTTTTATAAACAGCTTTATGTTACCTACATATTCTGTGAATAAGATATTTTGGTGGGGCCAAACTTTCGTGGTTTCCCGACAAAACACCATTTCGTGAGTACATGAATTTGTGGATTACGAGTACCCACTCAAACAGAGAGTTGCTTTATATCAAACTTGTAATTACTTCCTGGACTTATGAATTCGTGGATGAAGATTACCCATGAAATCTTGGAAATTAAAGCCCCCCCCCCCCAAAAATTTAGTGATTTCACAGTAGACGACAACAGTGTCATAAAATGTGTGCATTATACATTATGAATAACACACAATCTCTGCTAAAACATGAAATTTTATATAAAACTTTGAACCTGTTCAGAGCTGACCTCATTACTGAGATTGATTTAAATCATGCTTGGAAAGTCACAAATTTAAAAATTTACCTGAATCTTTCCCTTTTTTTGCACACCTATACAATTCATGAGAATGACATGATTTTTATTTACAAAAATTTGCAATTCTTCCGTAGGAAACAAAATTGTCTTAGAAGCAAACCATACTTGTATAAATGGCTGTTTAGATTGATTTCCCGCTGTGTTACTGTCAGATCATCCTTAAAACAATCACAATTCCTTGTCCTGCCTGTCAGTTTTAACAGAGCGATGGTGCACCGCCCTGCAAAACATCTGGTGAGTTAATTCTGGCCATGAGACCGGTGTAGCCTAACCAATGATCTATAGAGATGATGATAAACTATCGTCGTTCCTTGTAACTTTGTATGATGTGTGCGTAGTCAGTCGGATCCACTCCTGCTATGCGTGATTAACTGGTACCAGTCATATACCTCCGAGCCATCATCGGTATATAATCGTTATATCAATCTCCAAACCCTGAGAGGCCTCCATGGACCAACTGGATATGCAAATTCATATCCAAAACTTCTTTAATATCACAGTTAAATTCACCGAGAGTGCAATAAGCGGTATCATTATCATCAAGTAATTGTCATTGAGTGTCTATGGTATAGCGGAAAATTTTCGCTGCAGTTTAATTTTTGCCTTTTTCGGCCTCTGTCAATAAGTGCGAATTTATCATTACAGCGAATATAAGTAAACAGTATAATAAACGAAGTAGTTAAATGTGAAGAGAAAAATTAAAACTGGACGAATATTGATTTTACCGGCAAAGGATGAAAGTTTGACTGGGCGAAAAATTTCCCGTATACAGTGGTATTTGAGTTCAAACAAATTTGGATGAAATAGCTCCGATATATCAAATAAGCTTTTTGCCTATTGGTGACCTAATCAGTGAGGGGCCACACAGACTTTAGGGGGCACATTAGGCGATATGTCTCATTGTATCATTACAATAAGTCTTGGGTCACAAAGTCTGTAGTGGGGAGGGAGGCACAGTAGATGGCCTCCCGCTGTGTGTGTAATTAGTGTCTCATGCACAATGATAGTTACAATCACGATCTTTAAACCATTTTACACTGTAATGGAAAGTGCTTTAGCGAATGTAATCGCTGTTGAATATTTATAACCAATATTGATTTTACCATGAAACCCAACGCCTGTAACAAAAGCATGTGCATTTTGGTTATCTCAATACATAAAATTGGGAGGCATTTTTCATTTCTATCAATGATTTTATGACCTGGATTCCAGTAGTCCATTGTTCTGCTTGGTAATGGAATTTCATAGACAATATAACATGCTTCCATTACAACTTCTAACTGGAACTATTGTCAAGTAAGTGATTTAAGGATCCCCATTCCACAGCCAAAAACTGTAGCTATATGCATATGAAACTTTTATCATGGCAGCAACTATAGCTTCCATTAATCGTTGAAAAGAAAACTCTATCATGCAAAATATTCATGAAAAATAATGAAAAGGAAAACCGTCAGTGTTGCTATGGGGGTAAAACCATCAACAATCAAAACCAATATGGAACTTTTTTGGGACGATGATAAATGTTATGATCAGATAGGTACCATACACCCTTAAGTTTACAGGTTATATAGTTAGGTACCATACACCCTTAAGTCTACAGGTAATATAGTTAGGTAGCATACACACTTAAGTCTACAGGTTATACAGTTAGGTAGCATACACCCTTAAGTCTATACAGTTAGGTACCATACATTCTTAAGTCTACAGGTATATGGTTAAATAAAACACACCCTTATATCTAAGTAACATATTATACCCTTAAGTTTAAATGCTAGATCAGTTAGGTATCATACACCCGTAAGTATACAGTTTGAACGGTTAGGTACCATACACCCTTAAGTTTAAGGCTTATGTCTGAATACCATAGACTTTTAAGTCTACAGTTTATACATGTATTTTTTAATATTTGAATCCACATTACTAAAGTAGACTAGGTATTATATACAGAGGCACTTTCCATAAAGCAAATTTTCTGTGAGAGATATATCAAATGTTTATATATGTCATGTCCCAAGTAAAACTGTCGGATGTTTTTAGAATAGTCAATCATCAGTGAGTCAGAGTAATTGTCTGGAACACAATTCCACAGCTCACCTAATTAATGTAAATTACTGTGATCACTGATTATTACCAGGACTCAGTGAGCCCTTCAATTTGCTTCATTTACGGAATGTTACGCTGAACAGGTTTTTCTACAGATTGTGTAACTGTGTAACGACTACACTAAACATTTCCCCCTAAAATTCATGATGGAGTTAAAGATGACATTATCTTCATCAGTGAATGAAAATTCTCAATTAGTTTTCAGTTGCTGAAGATACAATGGGTCACGGTGACTACATGTAGCCCACTGGTCACGGTTCGGGGCCTACTAGGGCCAGTCGTCAGATACTGGCCACAGGCCTAGGGTTACTCCGACTTTCCTCCACCATCAAAACCTAGCATGTCCTTAAATGACTGAAGCTGTTAATAGGACATAAAACACAAACAAACACACAAATACTGATGATAGAACACTTGAACTGTGCTGTTCCTTCAGTTATACGGCTGACCAGTGAGAACAAACCATTGTTCTGGTCTGTGGTGCACAAAGTGGAGAGCGGCAACATCACAACTTTTCTACCGAGTAGATTTTTAACAGAATACCATTGTATGGAGCTATTGGACGGAGAATCACTTTATCTGTACCAGTAGACCCTAATTGACATTGCATCTAGCGCTCGCTCAACTGCTAGACCCGATAGACAGCTACCATTACAGAAATGAACAGATCAATAATTGGAGACCTCCATGCTAGGGGAGGCAGTGTAGTGTTATGGTAAACGGCCAGCAGGAACGGGTGTAGGGTACCTATAACTATATAACCTCTTACCCTGGACAGGTGTATCCATACTTAACCCTGTGTGAGATATCCTTGTCTCACCCCACAGTTGACACGTCCTTAAACGGCCTTAGCTGTTAATAGCACGTTAAACCTTCTACAACTAACCCTAGGGTTGATACAGGGTCGAAAAATCACAGTGCAATGGGACAGGGACCCTAAAACAAGTCACTGGAGCGTAAAATGTAGGTCAAATACAGCATCTGCAACATGCATTCAGCAGAGTGTCCCTTGCTGGATTGTTAATGCAAGTATGATCTATGACTAGCCAACAAAATGATGTCAGAGTGACCAACATCTTCATAGTGTAACTGGTAACATTCAGAAAACAGTAAACACAAACATACAATATAATGATACAGTAAAATTTACCCCATCCCAGTGGGGAATGGATGATCCAGCCGTCTGGGTACTAATAAAAATGCACAATTTTGATAAAGCACCCACAGAATCTAGCATAACTGGGTCTAAAAAAAAGGATTATTGAAATATTATCCATTTGACCCCTTTCGGCCCCTCCCTCAAGCCCTTGGGCTTTGACCTGTTTAACCTCTCTCTGTGCCCTGTACATCACTTAACCATTTTGTATGACCTAATTAACATCTGACCTTGACATTTGACATCTACAAGTGACATATTGAAACCAGAATCACAATGTGAGCAAGAAGAAGTGTGTCGAGCCCCAGAGGTCATAGCTGAACTGTTTTCCATACAAAAGTCGTCTGGAAATGGAACACAAATCAAACAGAGGACATATCAAGACTGTTACAACCATCAGCTAGCTGTCAAAAATGGTGGGGAGGAGGAGGAGGGAGACAAATCCCTAGGGACAAAATCAGCAACAGTTTATAAGGACATCTTCTAACATAGAATTGTATGCTCTTGCTTTTTACAATTGCCTTGAGCGCCTCCCACTGCAGATATCTATTATAACCCATAAAGTGATATTTATGCGGGCTTAGATATTCACAATTTTGACCCAATATTACACAGTTAAGTTTACACTAATTATATTTTCGCAATCAAGACATTAGATGTGTGGTATAATCTATTTTCAAACACCTTGTATTTCTCTTGACGGTTGTCACAACCATACGCACGCTATTTCATGACGACATTACGGATATGAAGTTTATTATTGCGGCTCATTTTTTGCGCTTGTCATATTATTCTGCTTAACATATTTTTGCAATCACGATATTGATCCTCAAAATCGTGAAGATATCATCCCTGTGGAAAAACCTATTAATCTTCTGGAAATAGACATATTTCAGTACAAGTTTGGTACTGCAAACAGGTATTTGAGACAATTTCCATCACCATCAACATGGTAAATACTTTAAGTTAAACGCCTTAGCTGGAAATTAAATACCAAATTGTTTAGCAAAGATCTTTAAGTTTGGTTTGGTTAAGTATTGTTTAACGTCCTATCAACAGCTATGGTCATTTAAGGGCGGCCTCCCCTGTGTGCAAGATGCATATGTGTAGTGCATGCGTGTGTGTTTTGGGAGGCTGCGATATGTTTGTGTCTGTCTCCTTGTGATAGCGTGGAACTGATGCCGACTTTATAGTGCTACCTCACTGAAACATACCCAGGCTAAAAAAAGGTACATTGAGGCATGCCTTTTTCATGCCTTTTTCATGCCTAAAATGTACCTTTGGCCCGAGGTACATTTTAGGCATGCCTAAAATGTACCTCTACTTCTGGGGTATTTTTAAAGTATACCTCAAATGTGCCCCGTTTGGACTCTAATTTTGTCAATGTGCCTCAAATGTGCCCCATTTGGACTCTAATTTTAAAAATGTGCCTCAAATGTGCCCCATTTGGACTTAGGTCTCTTCCACATGCCTCAAATGTGCCCCATTTGGACTCTAATTTTATCAATGTGCCTCAAATGTGCCCCATTTAGACTTTGATTTTTTTAATGTTCTCCATTAGGACTTAAAGATTTCTTCCACATGCCTTAAATGTGCCCCATTTGAACTCTATTTTTATCAATGTGCCTCAAATGTGCCCCATTTGGACTCTGATTTTTCACATGTTCCACTTTTAGACTTTGATTATTTTTAGCGTGCCTCAAATGTGCCCCATTTGGACTTGAACTTGTTCTCAATACTGCAAAATTGCCCACTTCAAATATGTTCTTTTCAATTATTTTTTTCAGATTTGACATACTTTTAATGATATTTTTTATATAAAATTAACCATCAAAATGTCTTTTTTGAATGCCATTTGCAAAATAAAAATTATATAACAAGCTAAACGAATGAATAAATAAACTTGAACTCTGTGAATTTACCTGGTCTAATTCAGAGACATG
Source organism: Mizuhopecten yessoensis (assembly GCF_002113885.1). NCBI lineage: Eukaryota > Metazoa > Mollusca > Bivalvia > Pectinida > Pectinidae > Mizuhopecten > Mizuhopecten yessoensis. The sequence continues at coordinate 841,862 of NW_018408882.1, forward strand.
TAAAGCCACGTATCTGTCTTATATAAAACAGAAAATTCATAAAACACATTTCTGTTTCAGTCATTGTTGCATTTAACTTTCAGTCCCAACAGCTAGAAAGACATAATTGAAAGATTTCAACGACATATTAGTGACATATTTATTAAAATGTAAAACGAAAACAATTAAACTACACAATGGAAGTTTAAAAAAATCGGCCATGTCTTAGACGCTACGAAATACTCTGCAAACTGTTTAACTGTGAAGTAGTAACTACAAGCGTGTGTTTATACCTTGTATTTCTATTTCTTGAACTGATGTTTGAAAACGTGCCGGAAAGATCGTAGGAATGTTAAAATCGTGTTTGGCTTCGTTGTGCAAGACTTCGTTTTTCTTTTCGACGTCGATGTATTTTCGTCGGCGAACAGCCAACATTTAGACGGCGCTTCAAACAATATATAAGTGTTATATTGTTGATGTGATAGGAGACTCTTTTAATTTCCAAGTTAATTGCATTGTGAATGAGCCATTTATACCGAGTCCGCCGAAGCCATGTGAAGCCATAACCCGGAAGTATATTTGAGAATGGAGAAAACGCGCGGATTCATTGCGTACGACACAACGTGTCTATAGGCCCCCTATTTGTCATACTGTTTTTTTCTGTCACTTAATATAGTAATTATATCATTCACAAATACGATAAAATGGGGAGGGGACTGGAAAGTAACGCGAGGACGTGAAAAGTATAATCGTCATTCCTCGTATGTAAACAACTATTTTCCCATGATGCAATACCATTAAATAAGCCAATCACAACAAAGCGGGAAATTTATTCATCATTTGATTCAACTTTGACCCACGACCTATATGCTGCGAATGTAAACAACCTGGTCGATCTCAAAACGCTTCAATTTTACGGTAGTATTTTCATGTTATGCTGGAGTTTTCCGGTATCCAGTCTCTGAGAACAAGACATTGAATGGTGAAGTCGGAACAGAATGTGTTTTCTACACAAACGGCGACGAAATCGATTCACTTATCCCAGACCTCGCCGGCAAACATGGCGGCCATTACGTAAGTTTACATGTGAAAATTTCGTCAATGTAACTTTTAATTGTTTTGACAAAAATATAGATCAAATTCTTCGCCCCAATTGGTCATGTTCATGAAAGATTATTCTTCATTGTTTTTCAGCTCATCGGTGACAATCGAGCTATAGCTTCTGCACCCCCGGGCCGCGGCACCCAATTTTAGAAGTTTTGAGGCAAGTTTTCAATGTTTTTGACTACACAAGTCTCTATGAATCCGTTCGGAGTTTGGGGTGTGATACAACAAACAGTTTGACGTTTTAAATGTTTGTATTGTTTTCAAAATTTCAGCGTGCTGATAATCGTCAAAACTTTTTTAAGTGAATTTATTTAAACGTTTTAGGGGAGTTCAATATTTGAAATTAATTCTTACTACAAACAATGTGTGTGAAATAATGTTTCATTAAATGTTAAAATTACTTGTTTTCTTTCACATTTTGCTTTGGCTTATGGTTTATGATTTTTGATTTTTCTCAATTGACTCCATCGAAATATTATAATTATTATTACTTATATTTCAATGAAATTTTTTTTTCTTTTTATACACCAGTCAAACCCCTCTATATCTTCAAAATTGCAGGTTCAATTAATTGCAGGTCATCACAGTTTTTCTTCATGTATATTATTCCAATAATTACAGCAGACATGTACTTGCTTAGTTATTTTCATCATGTTACATAATAATCTAATTATGTATATGTACATTTAAATTTTCAAGATATTCTTTTTATCATATATTTTCAATATTTTTATTTTATGATCATTATGGACTGTCTGTATCAATCAGAAAAAAGGAAAGGAAAAAAAGCCTTCTTGAACATTTTAGCCTGATAAAAAAAAAGTTCAAAAATATTTTATTAGTATGATTGATAAGTCAGTAAGTTTTTCAAACTTATAATAGATGACTTCTCCAAATAGGTCATGTGATGGCATGAAAGATGATATATAGGTACATTAAGAAACAAACAAATTGATGAAACATATCACAGTGAAATCAAGGATTCGTGGAGGGGGAGAGAGAAGAGGGGTGAGGGTATAAATAGAGAACAGAGATTTAATTAAATCTTCCTGACTTACCTAAATAAAATATAGTGTAACTGTTGTTATATATGTCTATACACATTGAAAAATCTTAAAAGTTCAGACTGAAAGGATTTCCAAGAATGCGTGAGATTTCATCTAGGGTCTAGTAGAGTTCTTTTTTTCTCCCTCCTTTAATTTCCCTGGCGCATAACACCTCGGACGCTCGACCCCCTGTTATAGAATACACTCCAAAAAAACAAACATTGATTTGCTTTGCCACAGTGTCTTCATTTTTTGAGTAGATATTTAATAACAAATAAAGAAATTATTTTGTTTTGGTTTACCATATGGGAAATCTTGTTAACCTCTCTATTCATTATTGATATGAAATATTGTCATTCTTTCACTTTAAGTTCAAGATTTTTCTTGATTGTTTATCGTAGGATGTAAATCAAACATAACATCTTGTACCGGATTCAGTGGTGTTGTTGCTCATCATTTCTACTTGCCGTTGCTCTGTTAATCAAACAGTTTGATTATGTGAAACAGCAGGATATATACTTATTTCTTGATTTTCTTTCATTCAGACCCTTCAGATGCTGAAGGACCTTCATTAAACCAACAGAAAGATATGGACGTCACAGATGGTAATTTTCATTTAACTTTTGGTCACCAGCTCATGCAAAGGGGATGTGGTCGTACATATTTTAGCAATATTATCTTAGCACATACAAACTAAATTCTGGGTCTGCAGCTGAACACTTTCAATGATATGAGCCCCAATCTTTTTTCTTTGCATTCTAAACATTATGGCTAATTACATTATCCTAGATTTAGGGTGTGTAGGCCTCTCATTGTTCCTAAACATATTTACATCATCAGACGCAGTCAAAATACTTTACTGATACTTGCATTTGTAACAAAGAGGGGATGGCAATAACATAAACAAAGCGATGTTCCCTCCCTTCATTATAGAGTTATGTCCCCTCGTTTGACATGTTTACACTATTCCTCTCAAAGTACTGCACCAATATACTTAATAAGCATTTCATTCTAACTGACCATTTGTGAATTATATATAAAGTCAACTCCCATATTAATAGAAATATTTTTCCTTTTGTTTAGAAAATAAATTCACTACTCCTTCCATATTACTTCACCAATTTAAGTGATACCTTTTAAACAATACAGTATATAAATCGGGGGTCCTCTCCCAATTATAGAGCTATGTCCCTTTGTTTAAAAAACTGTTTGTATTACTCCCGAGGTACAATAAAAATGAGACTGGTGTTTCGCCATATATATATTTAGGCATGGCCTTTATTTCAATTTTCATACCAAAATATATTTAAGTGCTGTTGATCTGATTGCTTCAATTTTAAACCTTGTTGTATATATATATATGCCCCATATATATCTACATGTATGTATAATTACTTAATTTATTCAAACCTGACAAGCAATTCATGAACTATTACAGTTTCCTTTACTTTGTTATTGAGTTAATTTGATCATTATTTTTTTTCAGTATAATCCCTCCTGAATTCCCAGAAGATTGTGACCCTATCCGCCACCATCAGAAGCTTAATGAGGACAGTTACAGTACTTGCTGACTTAAGTTGGGCATATATGTCTCATAATAAAGTTTCATAGTTTTTTATAAGTTATTTAATATATGATATGATACTTATATATATTTGCCCGAATATTTTTGACACATGCACATCATCACATGTTCATATTCAATTCTTTCTTCTTTACAAAAGTCCCAGAGACAACAAATGAAATGATTGAACTTCAATACTCCATCTAGTTTCGAATTTAAACATTATGTTTATTAAGCCCAAAAACCTCTTTTGATTTATGAACAGATGAAAATGTATAACTGTAAGGGATTATCCCATTTATATTATTTTATGATGCGTTTGTATATATATTATTCTATGAAGCAAATTTGAATAAATTTAAATTATCGAAAGTTTGTATCCCATTTAGTAATAGTTAACAAATTTTTAAATATTTTAATTTACATGCAAAAGACTTCATCAGTAATAATTATCTTCAAGTTACTTCATTACTTTTTAGATTATCACTTTGTCAGTGTGTATATCTGTCTATATTATATAGGTTCTAATTTATTTAACTTATGATTATTTGAATTTGTACTGTTTCAACTAGAAATCAGTAAATGTATCACAATAAAATATTGTTTGCAAAAATCTTGACTAGTTATTTTCTGAAAAAGTTAGCAGGGATAGTAGGAATTTAATCCCAGTAAGGATAGATATTTTTTAGGCATACCTTAAATGTACCTCGTATCAAGGCACATTTCAGGTATACCTCAGTCAGAGGTACGATTTAGGCACATTTTAGGTATACCTCTGACTGAGGTATGATTTAGGCACATTTTAGGTATACATACCTCAGTCAGAGGTACGATTTAGGCACATTTTAGGTATACCTCTGACTGAGGTATGATTTAGGCACATTTTAGGTATATATACCTCAGTCAGAGGTACGATTTAGGCACATTTTAGGTATACCTCTGACTGAGGTATGATTTAGGCACATTTTAGGTATACATACCTCAGTCAGAGGTACGATTTAGGCACATTTTAGGTATACCTCTGACTGAGGTATGATTTAGGCACATTTTAGGTATACATACCTCAGTCAGAGGTACGATTTAGGCACATTTTAGGTATACCTCTGACTGAGGTATGATTTAGGCACATTTTAGGTATACATACCTCAGTCAGAGGTACGATTTAGGCACATTTTAGGTATACCTCTGACTGAGGTATGATTTAGGCACATTTTAGGTATACATACCTCAGTCAGAGGTACGATTTAGGCACATTTTAGGTATACCTCTGACTGAGGTATGATTTAGGCACATTTTAGGTATACATACCTCAGTCAGAGGTACGATTTAGGCACATTTTAGGTATACCTCTGACTGAGGTATGATTTAGGCACATTTTAGGTATACATACCTCAGTCAGAGGTACGATTTAGGCACATTTTAGGTATACCTCTGACTGAGGTATGATTTAGGCACATTTTAGGTATACATACCTCAGTCAGAGGTACGATTTAGGCACACTTAAGGTATACCTCTGACTGAGGTACGATTTAGGCACATTTAAGGTATACCTCCGACTGAGGTATGATTTAGGCACATTTAAGGTATACGTACCTCAGTCAGAGGTACAAATTAGGCACATTTTAGGTATACCTCAGTCAGAGGTATAAAAAAGGCACATTTTAGGCATGCCTTAATTGTGCCTAAAATGTGCCTAAAATGTACCTATATTGAACAGGTTTTAACCCCTCCTATTCTGTCCTCTTTTTCTTCCCTACCCAAAATGTACCTAAGGCATGCCTTAGATATACCTAAGGCATGCCTTAGGTACCCCAAAAAGTGTACCTCAAATGTACCTTTTTTTCCCCTGGGATACTGCCGAAGACTCCCAGCAGGATACCCCACCCGGTCACATTATACTGACAACGGGCGAACCAGTCGTCTCACTCCTAAATTGCTGAGCGTTAAGCAGGAGTAGAAACTACCATTTTTAAAGACTTCGGTATGTCTCGGCCAGGGGTCAGAACCCAAAGCCTTCCTCACAGCCTACCCGCTCAACTAAAGGTCAAAAGTGAGATATTGTCAAGGGAGACATATTATATAAGGAAGAAGAAAATTGTTTAGAAAGAATAGAAAAGTTAAGATCCCAAATTTAGTCGCCTCTTACGATCATGCAATGGGGGCAGCAGGTACAATTCTTACATCAGTACATGAAGACAATTTGTATGTTTCGAAACTCGACGTGACGATTGTTGAGTATTGTGGGAGACCAGCAGTCTAAAAGTTCTTCAGTACTGTTGTGGTGCGATTTAGGCTCGTGACATAATTTGTGTTTTTTTATAACACACTGTTATTGATTTTCGCCAGTATCAGACACAGGAATGTAACGAGTGGTTGTCTAACAATCGTCGGAGAACGTTCCCAGCTATAACGCCCATTTGATCGTCTGGCATGACTGATGTTTACAGTTATATAACCAATACAAATCGCTTTAAGATGAAATCAGACCTAATTTTTTTCTAGGCAAAAGTGCCTTTATGATCCTCTGCTTTTATAATGTCTTTTATGCCGACCAAAACTGCCCAGGAAATTGAAAAACCACAATGTCTGCCAATATTGGACGTGCTTAGTGTGTTATACCCCTCGGCTCAGTATCTCCTTAACTTTTCCATCCATACATTGAAACTGAATAGCAGTCAAGATGATTCATTTGACCAAACTTGATAGCCTTTCACCATGGCATGTTACCATATACAAATGTCATAACCCTGGGCTTTCTGGTTATTCAGAAGAAGTTGTTTAAAGATTTATTTAAGACACTTGACTCCAGTGACCTTGAAGATTGGTCTATGAAGGTCATTCATTTGAACAAACTTTGTAGCCTATTATCCCAACATTCTACTGACCAAATGTCATCACCCTGGACCTTTTGGTTATTCAGAAGATGTTGTCTAAATATTTATTTAAGACACTTGACCACAATGACCTGGAATAAAAGTGAAGGTCATTTATCCCAAACATCGTCCCTCCAACCCTTTTGGTTATTCAGAAGAAGTTATATAAATTTTTCAACATATTTGACCCCTTTAACCTTAAAGTGGATGAGGGTTATTCATTTGAACAAGCTTGATAGCCCTAATTCATCTAGCATGCTACTGGCTAAAACATCCTCCTCCTTGGCCTCTTGGTTGTTAAGAAGATGTTGCTAAAAGCAAAAATTTGACACCTGACGGACGTCATTCCAAAACATAAGCTTCTGGAAAATTGAGCAAAAAATAGGCATCGTGTATATATAATTATCATACATGATGTAGCCTCGAAACAATGTCTCATTATTTTTTTATCGCACTCAACAAACCTGGAAACAAATATAGATATTGTACTGTCATCTATATAAAAACAACCCCTCAGACAAAACAGAAAACATGTGATGTAGTTTTTAAATATTCTAACAACATACTCGTTATTCCCCTGGGAAGATGCTCTTTCTACTTCGACCTGAGAATCAGATCTACTTGACAGTGTTGGTTTCACCAGGAGAGTTATTTAAGATGGACGTGGGATTCTCTGGTGAGGTCACCGCTCAGTCAAGCACCAGTCTGGTACAGATTTAGGGTGGAGTATACTTCTGTTATGCCAATACTTGAGAAACAACATATATATAATCTCAATGTTAGTCACAATCCCAGTATTTTAAATTTTTACTCAAAATTTGTAAAGGAAAATACATTTATGTACAGTTGTATATGAGGAAAATTGTAAGCTGTATCCCTGAAACAAGTACACGTCAAGTACTTAGAGTGATACTACGGAGGTGTTTACATATAAGTTGTAGTATATGTGAATCACTTCGTCCACTGTGACCTTCAAATGTCCCTGCTCCATTGTTAGTTCATCTACTTGGTACTAGAGTGGCTACCAGCCCCTTAGCCTAGGGTTTTTATGAAGAATTTCTCAACTGCATTTTACTACTAGCTTATCTCCCCTAATTTGAGAACTTCAAATCAGACATCCAAGTGATCAAAGTTATTACTTATTCTTTTTCTACATAACTCAATATTCAAGAGATGGGGGCAAGTCTAACTTGGTTTATTCATATACTGTCTAATGTTGTGTAAGCCCTACCAATACATGAGCAGAAGTTTTTCTATTGACAGACGGGACATACTTGGGCAGGCAAGACAGACAAATTGATAACAGGATATACATTCAAATGGAGAGACTAAAAGAATCTTTTCTTACCTGGAAAGTGTGACAGAGAAATCTCCAACCCTCGGGATGATATTTTTGATTGTCTTGCCCGAGGCTTTGCCTAGGGTAATTAAGACATTTGAGAATATCATCCCAAGGGTTGGAGATGTCACACCCTCAAGGTAGGGGATGATTGTTTTTCTCCAATCCTATTTCATTAACAAATCCGCCGACAACCGATGAGCATGACTTTCCGCAAATCCAGAGTTGTCTTCCATGGTCTGCTACTTTTGACGTGACGTCAAACTATTGTAATGACTTAGATCACACTATTCTGCACAAGACTATCTACCCCTAGGGGGTGACAAGTTGATCTTTTCCAGCTAAAAAGGGAGACACACCTGTGAAGGGTAGTAGAAATGATAGACTACATCTGAACAGACGTACAACTGGACAGACATATAACTGGACAGACATACAACTGGACAGACATGATAGACTTCATCTGAACAGACATACATGATAGACTACATCTGAACAGACATACAACTGAACAGACATACAACTGGACAGACATACAACTGGACAGACATACAACTGAACAGACATACAACTGGACATACATACAACTGAACAGACATGATAGACTACATCTGAACAGACGTACAACTGAACAGACATACAACTGGACAGACATGACAGACTTCATCTGAACAGACATACATGATAGACTACATCTGAACAGACATACAACTGGACAAACATGATAGACTACCACTGAACAGATTATTTCATACACATATACAGTCTCATTCCCAAAATGTTCAGCTGATCATAACATTTCATTAACTGTTCTCATTGTACCAGTGATTGATTTGATACTAGTAATCAATTTTTTCACAAGAACTGCAAAGCTGAACATAAATGAAGTAACATACAAACCTTTACTGAGCCAGTACCAGCAGCCTGTTGACATGTCCCCAAACCATTATATGACGTATGACAGCCTCTAATTTGGATATACAGAGCAGGCATACTGACAACATGACATACCTGTATAATGACTATCTAATTTACAGGTGTTTTGACAGATTTCAGGTAAATAACTTACATGTGATGTGTAGATAGGTTACTTTGACCTTTGATTGGTCAATGTTCCCAAAATAACACAAATTTCTCGTGAGATCAGTTACCTTAGCTCTTTACTAATTCACCCCTGAAATTTCATAATGAACTATTCCAACCTTTGAATTGGAAGAGTTCAAATGTGTCTTCAGGGGTAAATGAGTGAATCTTCTGTTTGTTGAAGATACCTATGAAACCAGCAGTTACAATGAAATAAAAATAATTCATCTACTTTTTTTCTGTCAGTGTAAGATTTATACTGTACCAGTCTACATTGTACTTGGTGATTATCAAATCAATGTTTCCGTAACAATTTGGAAATTCTGTCCACAGACTATTTACCTGTTAACGTTTTTTGGAGATATCAATTATATTCCATATCATAAGGATATCTGAACACACAATTCCCCCCAATTTCTGAGAACCCTATAATGAAATTTAAAGAGATTGAGACACATTTTTAAATTTCCCCAAAATAGAAACTGTTTCATTCTTAAAAGTTATGACGTTTAAATGGAGTTTCAGACAGTTTACACTAACACACAGTTGCCAGAACAATTTATTTTTGTTTTGTAACAAGCAAAACAGATTCCCTGACCAGCAGCGCACCATACCACACAGATGCAACCCCCCATTTTGTGTCACTGCCAAACATCTTGAACCTTAAAATTAATAATGCAAACAATACTTTAACATCATACACGTAGCTGTTTGTTGCTTTTTGGTAACATTTTGAATCAATTGGGTTCTTTTTTTCCTCCTTGAATTATTTTATATTTGATTTGGAATGAAATTTTGGATAAAATTGAACAGTTCCTTGTTACATATCAAGGTGACCAGGAATAGAGTCCTGAGTCTGGTAGGTGGCTAGACAGTAGAGTAAACAAACAACAGCTACTCTATCTTCACTGTATCAAGACACCAATTACCGTAAATGTCCTGAAAAATCGTTACTGGAAATCGAATACATAGCAATATTTTCATATTTCTGTTTAAATTTACCAAACATGATTTTTCTTGACAAGACTTTCATGTGTGTGTGAGTGGAAGATAGGGAAATTTTCTCCATGTCCAGTTTATGATTTAGAGTACAATAATATATTTCTCTTAATGTGTTACTTGTCAGATATAAACATGATATTAAGAGGAGCATGACATAAAGGGGAAAGTGATATAAAACAGAAAAAACTGTTTTTCTGCAAAAAAGAAAGGAACTGTAGCATAAACTTAAGTGTAAAAGTATGTAAATGAAATCCCATTATTTCAGATGCATGTACTATATATTAATACAACAGTAAATAACATTACAGGACAAACATCATCATCAACTTCTTCTTAAAATGTCGCTGTAAAGGTTGTCTCAGAAACATCATAAACTCCATTATGAATTTTAACAATATCAAAATAATTTCCTCAGGTCCAGTGGTGTTTAGTATGAAACATGTTTGACTGTTAAATCATAGGAGTGCGATATTTGAGGACAGTTACCGTATAGATCCTAATCTTGCCTATCCATCAACACCTTCTCAATCACTGTTCTTTCCCCCCTCCCATCTCCCTGAAGACATCAACTAATGAGATATACAACAGAGTTAGACCTACTGGCTGGCAGTCAAACCTATTCACTCAATAATCATTAAATCACATAAAAATCTAACTTATATGTGTAATACATATAACAGTTTATTATTTTTTCATATAATTCCCGACAAGTGATTGGCCAGGAATGCATTACGTGTCCACCGATAAAAAACGTGATTTTTTGTTGAAGGACTGGGTGTTTCTAAACATAGAATTATGACGTGTCTCCAAACAATACACCGTCCCACTTCCGAAGCTTTTTTGTTGTGTTTTTTTCTTCTCATATTGCTTACATTACTGTTCTGTAAAATGATATAACAATTGTAGCCTTTAACTTCAGTCAATACCTGGACTGCGTCCTCGGTCAATATACCTTTTCTCGGGTCGATAAATCCAGGTATCGACCTCAGCCAAAGGCTATAATTGAATAATATTTACCCAGGGATTCTATTTTCAATATCACAAAGTATGATACGTAAAAATTATTACGAGCGAAAAATGAGCCGCAATGCTAAACTTCATAACTGTAATGTCGTCATGATATCGCGTGTACGTGGTTGTGATGATTCACATATATAAAGAGTAATGATATTTCAATGGAAGTTGTATCACACAATCCAGTAGTTTGGTTGATGATTTATTTAACGAAGTACACTTACTGGTTGTTGCTCAATATGCTGTAATAAGACACATTTATTTGACTATTCGCCAAGTGTCGCGTCTCTATACTAAAAAATCACGAAAAATTTAGTTTCTTCGCATGCCTAGATCTCCAACTTTATTATCAGTGTGAAATCAATTTTTCCAATTTTGGGTGAAATTCATGAAAATTTAAGCCCATGCAAATAACTTGTATTATACACTATTGTTTATCCAGAACAATAATATATAATTTTATGTTACTGACTTGTTTTGAAGATCTTTTTTCCTGTTATTACTTTTACATGATATTAAGGAACCTGAAATATCTCGTCTGAGTAAATTATCACTGAAAGAATTAGCCAACTTAATTTTTCTAAGTCACATCCCACTGTACAGATTCGTAGATATAGGTCAGATCCACTTGCATACTATAGCTTATTTTATTTCTCTTACCGTGTCTTTATCTTGCTGCTGTTTTGTTGTATTGACCAATTTTAACTCTTGGTGTACCCCTTCATAACTGTTTATCGTATGTGGGACGCAGAATAAATATATGTACTGATAAGTATATAATAGTGAGATATAGACAATTGGCAATACATTGTTTTATTTTTAACTTATGTTTACGCCATATATATCCGCCTTACATAGACACCAGGAAATACAATACTTATACAATACTTATCGCAAATGTTCATACAAATAACACTTGTATGTATAATGATACACTTGACTAACTGAAAAATTTCAGGTGGTAAATTTTGTTTATTAGACTGTTGTGTACACCCCCCCCNAGCAAAACACAGAGGCCACATTGAACCTCAAAATTTAACAGTGCCTTTTAATATAAAGTTTATCCCCTTTGTATCACTCCCACAATGTATCAACAAAGTTGGTCCCCTAAAACTGAAGTTATAACCAAAAGCAGCCAATAAGAGGTCATGGCAGCCATATTGATTCTCAAACTTTAAAAATTCAGCCTTTTATTACAAAGTATATCCCCAATGTATCCCCCCGACAAAGACAGAACTCAAGTCAGACCCATTATTTTCTTATCCAAAAAAAGAGGGCATGGTGGCCATCTTGAATCTCCAAAATTAAAAATCGGCCATTTGAGATTAAGTTTTCCCCCTATTATCACTATCAGAATGTTATTGTAATTGGTCTTGTACGATTTCATCCATGGACAGACAGACAGACAGAAAGACTGACAAGCTGATTCCTTTATACCCCCGAAATTTGTTGCAGGGAGTGGGTGGGTGGGTNCTACTCTGTCAAAAACTAGGCTTCAATTAACATTCATTTTAATAATCAAAGACAAATTTGAATTCATGATACTGGTAGCAATCGTTGTGCATATGCACTTTCCACTTTGTACCACACTCAAGGTCTCAGATGTCTCATGTTACTGCGGCGCTAATTGACATCCAAAACGCATGTTAAAACCAGGTCAATTTTTCTATCAGACTGCAGTTCATACACTAATGAACACCACATGCCTGTATCACCCTATCCCTACACAACAGTCTCACATGATAAAAACCAAGCTCCTTTAAATCATGGTTATGGTCTCGTTTTTTTCAGGATGTTAATGAAATATTACTATGTATGTGTTCACACTTCTATTCTTGGGAAAACAGTCCGTCACATGTGGAAGTACATATACTCGTGTGATCGTCTGAGTATTCCAGCTTCTGTGCAAAATTATCAGAACTAAAAAAATCATAAAATCTGGTTCTACTTTAAACTTTAAGGCACTAGACTTATCTCCATATTTTATCCAATTTGCACAAAGGGCCTGTTTCAAGATATGACTTATGCATACAACAAGGGTAGGTTCTGTAATGAACATGGCCGGGGTAATCATCGGCTAAGGGTATATATATCTTTATATAACAGTGTATGAGTCAGACAACCAGTTGGCTACCAGTTTTAATTCTCCATTAGAAAATTATTATGGTGCTGATATGGTTACAATTAATTTCCGAGTCAGAAAGGTTTGTTATATGGGAATACCGATAACAGTTGTTCGGAGTGGATTCATCCAGGACACTAAGGCCTTGGTAGGGGGACACGGGGTGCAACGAGCAGCGCTTTGTTTTGTTTTTCTGTTTGAAAATCTGGTGGACTCACCTGCTTACCAGCATATAGCTATAGGCAGCTACGTATGCGCTTGCATAAGCATATGTTACCTTAATTCACAGTAAATTTAATGTTCTTATCAATCTTGTCTATAATCTGAAATCTTAGCAGTCTAAAATCAATAATCTCCATAGCCGATTCAATTTCAAACCACACTGGCAATCTCCCACATACATTGCTTATGTTCATGGAAATGAATGTCTGCACTAACTGGTAAAAATGTCTTGGCTTCAACACGAAATCATTACAAATTCAATCTGCTGTACCAATATGAAGATTTACTCGTTGTTTGCGATACACTTGAACATTCTGATGGGTGTGTTTTTATGTATTAGGACCCTCGTAAGTATTGCTTTATATGAAGCAGATGAGCAGCAGCAAGAGTTCAGAGAAAATTTCAAAATATAACTTCACAACATATGAGTTGAAGCTATAATGATTTTTCATTACACAGTAAATGACAGTTGCAATAATCAATAAATTAGACACCAGAGAATTTTACAAGACCCTTTTGGAGAAATGTGATGCTGATGTCACAAGTTTCACTTAACAAAACAGAATTCATCCATCCATGCAAATAATTCTAAAATTCATAAAAAAACTTTCAAAGTTGAACATTTGAAATATTTTATTCAAGCAACGAGCTGTTAACATTTGGAATCGAAATCTTGACATTAAGTGGAAGGGTTCATCAATAACCAGACACTAATTGAAAACAAACTGGATGAATACTGAAAAACCAAGTCAAATATGTTGTTTTAAAGAGAATTTGATATTGTAACTGTATGTACACTCCATTATTTATGAAGATTTGCTAACAGAGGATTGTACAAATGCCACAAGTCCGAATAAATCTAATGTATCTCTGTTATATAAATGTCTAATTCTACGCCACAAGTCAGAATACATCTAATGTATCTCTGTTATATAAATGTCTAATTCTACGCCACAAGTCAGAATACATCTAATGTATCTCTGTTATATAAATGTCTAATTCTACGCCACAAGTCAGAATACATCTAATGTATCTCTGTTATATAAATGTCTAATTCTACGCCACAAGTCAGAATACATCTAATGTATCTCTGTTATATAAATGTCTAATTCTACGCCACAAGTCAGAATACATCTAATGTATCTCTGTTATATAAATGTCTAATTCTACGCCACAAGTCAGAATACATCTAATGTATCTCTGTTATATAAATGTCTAATTCTAATTTTTGCATAGGTTCAGGAATCCTTAAGTCACTTTGAGAAAACAAAAATGTGTGTCCTTACTTGAGAGGACAGTAGAACGGTGCTGACTGACAGACTTCTGTCTGCTGAAGTGCTGACAGACGTGTAAGTATAACTCACACCAGATATGTGGTACGTAGCTGTACATGTTAGGGTCACACTATAACATAAGGCACTTCTGGAAGTGGAGCTCCAGTTATTCTAACACTTACATTTTGTCCTGCAAAGACAATTATCTTCCAGGCCTAGTTATCCAACACACAATAAGCTTATAATGACACTTTAAGGATCCCCGTACCGCTGCCAACAACTGTAAGGATGTATTGGAAACTGTTTTTTTCCGGGATAACAGTAACTTTGAGAAACCATTTATGAAATTTTAATCATATACATTGCAGGACTTTAATGAATAACTAGAAAATGTCTGTAAGACATGAATTCCTCCATCACCATGTGAAATCAGTTTCAGTGTTTGATGTTCTATAAATAGTTACAACCACTTTGCTCATGGGATGGGGATGGGAAGGGAAAGACATGGGCAACACTATATATCCCCCCCCCCATTTTATGGCTGGGGGGG
>NW_018408882.1:857049-876724 GCF_002113885.1 Mizuhopecten yessoensis
GGGGGGAGCATAATAATTAAGATAAAATAAACAAAAGTGTTTGGAATGAAAAAATCAACATGGCTAGACCAGGAATCAAACCCTGGCCTTCAGATCAATACACTATCGCTCTACCCAATTGAGCTATCTGGTAAACAGTGTATTTTTAAAGGCATGCAGGGTTCTACTGTAGTAAATGTATATAAGTGCCATCCTTCAATGACACACTTCCTACACCCCAGCGAGCAGATCAAAGACCAGTAAATCTGTTCTATTACAGACACCCAGACATAGGTTAACTCATTTCACCCCTACAATTTACACTGGACTTGCCCAGTCATTGATTTGGTACGGTTCAAATGTGACTTTAGGGGTAAATGGGTTAATTAAGAACAAACGATCACAAGTCTGACCATTAACAGAACATAAAGACAGAATCAATGAGACGTTCTGTTGACAGGATGATTTGTTTTAGTGCTGAGACATCAGTAAACATTGGGGCTTACAGACATCGGTAAACATTGGGGCTGACAGACATCAGTAAACATTGGGGCTGACAGACATCAGTAAACATTGGGGCTTACAGACATCAGTAAACATTGGGGCTTACAGACATCAGTAAACATTTGGGCTTACAGACATCAGTAAACATTGGGGCTGACAGACATCAGTAAACACTGGGGCTTACAGACATCAGTAAACACTGGAGCTTACAGACATCAGTAAACATTGTGGCTAACAGACATCAGTAAACATTGGGGCTGACAGACATCAGTAAACATTGGGGCTTACAGACATCAGTAAACATTGGGGCTTACAGACATCAGTAAACATTGGGGCTTATATTACGATCATCTGCCCTAGATTGTTTCAACACTGCTGGAAAAGTGAACCAGATTTGTAAAGGATCCCAAAACACACTTGTATTCCTAATCTCATTCACCCCTACAATTTCATAATCAACTATTCCAACCTTTGAATTGGAAGAGCTCCAATGTCTCTTCAGGGAAGAATGAGTTGAAGTACATATCACTGTGTCCTTTTACAGTCTAACTTTTGAACCATATGCACCGGTTACAATTGAGATCCTTTTTCTAAGAGACACAACCCCTCTCTTTCACTGCTAATGTGTATGACATACTGTACATATACCTGAGGAACGTTTCATTGCAGTTTAATTTTTGCTTATTTTGCCCTTCGCAATGAGTGCAATTTGTCATAACAGTGAACATAGGTTAACAGCATACCCTATACAATTATTAACATTTTTCTGCACGAAATTAAGTCTAGGCGAACATGCATTTTATCATTGAAAGACGATTATTTGACAGGGTGCAAGTCTCCTGGTAACATCCAGTATAATCGTTGAAACATCTCAAATAACTCTTTTTACCAAGACCTTTTTACCAAGACCTTTTACCAAGACCTTTTACCAAGACCTTTTTACCAAGACCTTTTTACCAAGACCTTTTACTTTTATACATGTGTCACATCAATCATGATTTTTATCACGTGTGAGCAGCTGTCGCACATGACAACCAATATTCCTTTCTGCGAATGAACACTGGTATGACAATGAACACTGGTATGACAATGAACACTGGTATGACAATGAACACTGGTATGACAATGAACACTGGTATGACAATGAACACTGGTATGACAATGAACACTGGTATGACAATGAACACTGGTATGACAATGAACACTGGTATGACAATGAACACTGGTATGACAATGAACACTGGTATGACAATGAACACTGGTATGACAATGAACACTGGTATGACAATGAACACTGGTATGACAATGAACACTGGTATGACAATGAACACTGGTATGACAATGAACACTGGTATGACAATGAACACTGGTATGACAATGAACACTGGTATGACAATGAACACTGGTATGACAATGAACACTGGTATGACAATGAACACTGGTATGACAATGAACACTGGTATGACAATGTTTAAAGCATGCCAAATATTTATTTGGTTGGTGCATGCATGGGGAGCCTTTCAAAAACCAAATAAGAACTGTATTTTGTAACTTTGCTTAGAAAATGGCCAATTATAAACATAGATAGCACGAAATAGACAATACCCACACATTTTATTATGAAAAATGTGGTTTATTTCTCCTTGTTATGCGATATCTCCTATACCAGTTGTCGAATGAATTTCAAATTTCATATTTGCGTACTTCATTTATCCCAGATTACGAATATAACAACTAATTCTAAATCCCTGATGATGCCGGAAATGACCCTTAACGCCCCTGGTCCTTTGTCGTGGTGATATTAGATATTTTCATGTGAAACTGCATCAAAATCAGTCCTGTTTTTAACGTAAGTCCCACCAGATGTTTACACAATCTGACATGTTTCCTGTGTGTGATTTTATCACAAGAGTATACGCTACAGCTCGGTGTATTGTGAAGCTTTGTCATAAAAGGCAACATATTCTCAACAAATATGAATAACAAATAAATCCTGAAGACATAATAAAAGTGGAAAATTTTATAAAACCCCCAAAACGTATTTAATCTATGGTAAGCCTATAGGCTATTGTGCCTACTTTAGAGAATACTGTATAAGGTAGAGAGTTAAACTTACAAAGTTAATGGACATCAGAAAAGTTATAAATAAAATCAATGCCATTCAATACAACCAGAAGCTAATGTAATAACGCTGTCCAGACTTTCCACTTTACCCAGAAAAGTTGTAGTGAAGCTGTATAAACAATTACCAGATATATGTGCTTAACACAAAGCCTGTCTTTGATCCTGACATGAAACGTGATCACAGGCCAAGACACGTCTAGATCTCCACCACTGACATTGTCGGGGTAAACGTGATATTGTAAAAGGTTTTTATATCTAACGTCACGCTATAACAAGTGATACAATTCTGACCGTTTTTTTTTAGTGATGTAAAAAAAATCCAGAAGTAATTTGTTTTTATAAAAAGAATGCTAAACTTGGAGTGAGATTGTGTCTGTTCTTCAGCCATGATAAGTACCCAAAAATCCAGTCTGTGATGACATAAAACCCAGGCTATGAAACTTGTTTTTATTGATACCATTAGAGGAAAATACATATATTTCATTTTTAAGTACTATTCAAACCATTTCCTGACCATGTACCAATCGAGGTAGCATAATGACCTATCTCATCTACAATAAGATGTAACAATCCAAAATAAATTGACTGTACCAATACTGTAGTCCTATTCTTGTTCACAATCCCAATATTAAGAGTGTAAAGCATCCAAAATAATTACTCAGTATTTTATACTGACTCACTGCACTTCAGTACAAGGAGTTCATTCCGTTACACTGACTTACTAATTAGTTATATTTTTAAACCTAAGCCTTGATGAAAGGTCAGCATACCACAGATCTCTATAAAACACAAGTAATATAGCAATATTAGGGTGGTCGGGTGGCGCAGTGGATAGCCCACTTGCCTTTCACCAAGGCGCCGAGGTTTGATTCCCCGATCGGACAAGAAAAGGTGGCTTTTCTCTGGGTCCTCCAGTTTCCTCCCACATAAAGACCCTAAGCACGCTAACATCTTGGCCAACAAGAGTGATTAATATAAGTTGAAATAACTTGCTTCATAATTGTTGTAATATAAATAAAGTTTATATACTATATATTATAGCAATATTAGCATCAGATGACATGCCGCAAGCAAATGTCATATGGCAAGTTGATAGTGAAACATGACAAGGTTTGTGTCACATGACGTGTCTTGTTCTACATGACTTGCTAAATGCCATCTACTATTTTAAATCTCGTGACAATTTTCACATGTCAATACGCTTAGAGTGTGTTCCACCTCAAATTGGAAGTGTCCGTCCTGTCAGTCGACTCAACTACACTGCTAAACACAAACACGATGTCTATTTTTAGAGGATGTGTCAGTTTCTCAGCGTGTCCATTCCTTGGACAACATTGATTTCCCCAGAACACTTCCACATCACAATGATTGTGAGATCTGGACAAAGTCATTATATAATTTATGAGGTTGTCCCTATTCAACATAAACAGGGAAATATCTTTAACTTCATTAGGAGATTTCACAGCCTAACAAGCTGTTTGGTAGCGAGTCCTAATTGAAACACAATCCTACATAACTATAATGCTAGCTTCCTCTTACCTTTCACCATGTGAACTGGTGCTACGGTAGATGTCCACAAATCATCATGGTTATATAGTTATAACATAAATATCCCAAAATTGCAAGTTTAAATAAATACTACAGATTTAATTTGCATATGTGGACCATAAACTGTGAAAATCATTATTTTTTGTGGGTTTTTTAATTTCATTGATTTCATGGTTATCTTCATCCACAAATTCATAGGTCCATAAAGCAATAACAAGTTTGATATAGAGCCATTCTCTGTTTAAGTGAGTACTCGTAATCTACGAAATCATGTACCAACGAAATGGTGTTTTGTCCGGAAACCACTAAATTTGGGCCCCACGAAAATAACGGATTTCACATAGTAGTTTGCCTAGATAAATACCATCATAACTCTCTTGATGTAAAAGAAGTGGAAAGTGCTTACAATAAAATACTTACTCATTCACCCCTGAAATTTCATAATGGACTATTCCAACCTTTGCATTAAAAGAGTTCAAATGTGTCTCAAGGGGTGAATGAGTTAAGTACCATGTACATTTACAGACATCTACAGTAATTAATAGACAAACACCATCACAGCCTGGTGATGTAACTTGAAGTAGAAAACATCTACAAGTCAGGTAGCTTCTTGTGTCTTGCATGGCAGAACGTTCATCCTGGTGAGTCCCTATCATATAAATATACAATGTATAGGAGTTTTGGGGAACATTATCTCCGGGTGAGATAAGCGGTAAACAGAAACAGCCCTGGGAGACTTGATTCGATGCAGGTTATATGTAATATCAGCATCAGGTTTTAAAGGGAAAGGTTAAGATTTATGTCATCACAGATTGAAGTTATGCCAAACAATGTGATACATTGGCTTGGACTAACAATTTGAGGATACCTGAGTAAACAGTACCCTATCCGCGCCCATAGTGGGACCGACTGTTCATGATTACAATCTTTCCCCACCTTGGGGGCAAGACAGAAATATCTCAACCAAAGGGGTAAGATTCTTAAATGTCTCACCCGAGGCTTTGCAGAGGGCCAGACATTTAAAAATCTTACCCCGAGAGTTGAGATTTTTTTCTATCTTATTCCTAAAGTGGAGAATGATTATTTTTTTTCCCATCATCAAATACAAGTGATAATTTCATGAAATGTAATAACGATTGTTTCAAAATTTCCAGCAGATCGGAGTTATCTGTCATCTGTCATTATTTGCTATTGTTGAAGTAACATATAATTGTTATGGCAGGGGGATACCCCCCCCCCCCCCCCCCGTCTTTACCCCAGGGTAATAAGACAGATCACCAAAAGAAGTCAGTTCCATTGATGATTGAGTAGTAATTGTTGATATCGCAGAGGAATATTAGTGACATGTCTTTCAAATATTTCTGTTAGCTTTAATTTGATACTAGGAGAGTGTCAATTTCAACATTGCTGGATGTGAAAAGGATTCACAGAAAAATCGGTTAAGTTTCTAGGTAAAAATATTTTCAAATTAGAAAAAAAACACCATTTTTGTTTGAAAAGAAGGAAGATCGAAACACAGCCCTGTATTCACTGACTATACCCTGTGATCGAAACAAATTATATTGACTATACCCTGTGATTGATGCAAATTACATCAATCTGAAGACATATATATAGCTACATTATGTATTTCTATGTCTACGTACAACAGCACCGCTCTCTGTAGGGCCGTAGACCATGAGTTCACATGTGTACCCCAATATTGCTTTTAAAGATGTCTCCGAAGCTCAACACTGGCAAATACAATTGTCAGCCAATCAGATTCCTATTAGAGACTTCCTGTCTACGGAAGGCGCTATTACGTACCAATCTTTGCACTTGGTGAAATCATTGGTGAAAGCCCCTTTACTTTAATGTATTATCCCTCTGCAAAGCACAACTTCATATCTCTTTTCTTATGTCTGTCTTATCCTAAATGTCTTCATACACAATCTTCTATGATTTTGCTATAGGAATATTTCTTTTCAAAATGTGCCAAGCCTGCAGATTTAAACATTTATATGATATGAAATATATGGTTTAAGTGCATGCATGACAGAGACGTACAGATGCTATCAAGCTCTGTGAAAATAAAAACAAATATTTTATACTGTGCACAATACATAAATATCAATCATAAAATAAATTATGATTAACTAAACCACAAATTCATGTCACATGATGTAAATTACTCCCAAAGGCTGTCTTTGAATTAACATAATTATATTTTCACAATTTTAAATCTTGAAAAAAAATTAAAAAAAATTGACAAAGCATTATGCAATTTAAAAAAACAACTTCTCAAAATGGAGTTAGAATGAGACTTACCAGATAATAGGTTGTTTTGGTATTACTCCATAGTGTTATAAGCCAGAGGGAAGAAGAACACACACAAATAAACTAGCGGGTGACTTTCTTCTATCAACATAAAATATCAACAAAGACCTTCATCAAAACAAACACAAGGTCTCACAGAATAACGAAAGAACTACTGTCCAGGCAAAAAAATCAGTTAAAACTGGACAATCAAGGTCCAGCGAAGACACAGATACATATAATCCAGTGGACACACACTGTCGCAGACACAGTCTGTCACATCCCTTACATCAGTACTAGGTATGTCCCATCATGTCTCAGCCTCTCTCACTCCTCTAAAGCAGCAGCCATTCAAGTGGGCCAGTCCATTAAGCAGAAGGGTGGATTATGAGGAAAACATATTTTTAGACATTAATATTTATTGATGTTTTTTTCTTTCTCCCCTTCTCATGAATATTAGTGCTGTTTGCATGGCCCAGCAGCTGTATCAGTGTAGTGTAAGGGAAAGGAAGTAAAAGTGGATCATTCCACTTTCATCTCCCACAGGGATGGTAGGCTAGATATTTATACAGATGGTGGGGGGAAATCCCATTTTAATATTAGACATCCCACTACAAAACAAACCCAGTATAGGCTAAGCATCCCAGAGCAGCCGGGCTGGGAAAGGAGAGAACCTGATCAATAATTGAGAAATATTGATCTTCTTATTTCAAACAGAACAAAATGAGTTATTCTCCATGTGTAGCAGCTAGCTCCTGGAAGCATGTCATAGAACCCACATGTATGCCGGGAGGTGTGTGTCTCAGCAAGCATGGCAAGCTATAGTACAGACTGTACATCATGTTTTTTACTTACTCTGCTATATGCTAAGGATATACATCCATGTTTATAATATACATACAGTATTTAATACAATTCATCAATGTACTTCTCTATAATAAATGAATATTTCTGTAATTCTGTTACTCTGAATGGGTATTTAAACACCATTTCTATTAAATTAATTGACTGTCCTTTCAATTAGTGGAATGTGCAATCTATAAAATTAATTTGAACATCTTCATGTCCTTAATCTTCCATCCACTATAGTAATGAATTATGATGCCCTGCACTTCTACAACACAAATGGACTTAATTAATTACAGTGTAATTTGAAGATGCATTTGAAATGTGAAATATCAAATGTTTTAAGGGAGATAACTCTAACACAAACCATAGGTATACAGAGTAAGATAACATATACCCTTAAGTGTACACTATCTAGCTACAGACT
Source organism: Mizuhopecten yessoensis (assembly GCF_002113885.1). Classification (NCBI taxonomy): domain Eukaryota; kingdom Metazoa; phylum Mollusca; class Bivalvia; order Pectinida; family Pectinidae; genus Mizuhopecten; species Mizuhopecten yessoensis. The sequence continues at coordinate 864,773 of NW_018408882.1, forward strand.
TAAGCTCTTAATTAAAATAACTTAATAATAGACATATACAGGCACATTTTGTTTTTGATAAATCTTTGGAACATTTGAAAATGTATTTAAATACATACAGGGTAAGGAACAAAATCAAGATCAGTAAAAACACAGTTGTTTTCATGTTATAATGTATAGTAAATATAATTAAGGACAATTAATATATCTTCTGTATTTTTCAATCAATAAGTAGGTTAATAAGAATATATATATATACCTACAATATTACTTATGTATGAATGTAGACATTAGATGTACCATACACAATTGTACATGTGAACTGTATTTATCTGTAAGAAGCCCTGTAGCAAAAAAAGCACTCCTGGGTGTACATTGGAACCTGTCTAATCTGACCCATGGCTAATCCAACATCCTGTCTAATCCAACATGATGATGCAATATCCAATTTTTAATGAAAATTAGAACTATCGGCAGAATGGCAGACTTCTAACCCCTGCCTGCACCAAGAACTGTAAGAATACTTCTTCGGGGAAGATTTAAAAAAGATTTAATGGCATAAATTCCATTAAAAGAGGGCTTAAAAGGAAAAACAGTCAGGAACACAACTCCCGGTGGCATAAAAAGGGACTTAACTCTACAAATAGTAATGGTAACTCACCTCATTGTAAATATCATGTGTACAGTACCAAGTATCTTTTAAACCTTTGATTTGGAAGAGTTCAAATGTGTCTTCAGGGGTGAATGAGTTAAATCAGTGCAGTACTATACTAAGGAAGGGTATAGTGCATAGGCAGGACTGTTTTAATACAGGTCTTAACACTGGAACAATACAGCCATATAATACAGGTATTAACACTGAAACAATACAGCAATATAATACAGGTCTTAACACTGAAACAATATATACAGCCTTATAATACAGGTCTTAACACTGAAACAATACAGCCATATAATACAGGTCTTAACACTGGAACAATACAGCCATATAATACAGGTCTTAACACTGGAACAATACAGCCATATAATACAGGTCTTAACACTGGAACAATACAGCCATATAATACAGGTCTTAACACTGGAACAATACAGCCATATAATACAGGTCTTAACACTGGAACAATACAGCCATATAATACAGGTCTTAACACTGGAACAATACAGCCATATAATACAGGTCTTAACACTGGAACAATACAGCCATATAATACAGGTCTTAACACTGGAACAATACAGCCATATAATACAGGTCTTAACACTGGAACAATACAGCCATATAATACAGGTCTTAACACTGGAACAATACAGCCATATAATACAGGTCTTAACACTGGAACAATACAGCCATATAATACAGGTCTTAACACTGGAACAATACAGCCATATAATACAGGTCTTAACACTGGAACAATACAGCCATATAATACAGGTCTTAACACTGGAACAATACAGCCATATAATACAGGTCTTAACACTGGAACAATACAGCCATATAATACAGGTCTTAACACTGGAACAATACAGCCATATAATACAGGTCTTAACACTGGAACAATACAGCCATATAATACAGGTCTTAACACTGGAACAATACAGCCATATAATACAGGTCTTAACACTGGAACAATACAGCCATATAATACAGGTCTTAACACTGGAACAATACAGCCATATAATACAGGTCTTAACACTGGAACAATACAGCCATATAATACAGGTCTTAACACTGGAACAATACAGCCATATAATACAGGTCTTAACACTGGAACAATACAGCAATATAATACAGGTCTTAACACTGAAACAATATATACAGCCTTATAATACAGGTCTTAACACTGAAACAATACAGCCATATAATACAGGTCTTTACACTGGAACAATACAGCCATATAATACAGGTCTTAACACTGGAACAATACAGCCATATAATACAGGTCTTAACACTGAAACAATACAGCCATATAATACAGCACAACAGTAGATTTAAATGCTGTAAATATTGCAGAAACATTGAGCATCAAAACACACACTAACTGGTAGAGTGTTAGTATCAAGTATTGGAAAATTTCCCTTCAGTGTATATTTCATGATATGAAAATGTGCGCTATCTGCAGGACACAGAGGATGACTAAACATCCGCACTGCTGATGTTGTTTCACGTAATTACATCATGATGCTGACTAACAATCAGATAAGATTTTAACTGGAAGAACAATACTGTCAAAATAAGATATGATCCCTTCCATTATAAAAGAAGCTTGTGTAATGCTAGGGGATTGATTTTAATTGGTTTTTTTAATGTTTGAATTAATTTGCAGTTTGGTTTTGTAGTGAAGTGGACTTAAATACAGTAATCCTCTAACTATGTGACGTCCCATCGACACTTGTATAAACACAATGAGCGTGGGCTGCTGTGCAGTATAAACACAATGAGCGTGGGCTGCTGTGCAGTATAAACACAATGAGCGTGGACTGCAGTGCAGTATAAACACAATGAGCGTGGGCTGCTGTGCAGTATAAACACAATGAGCGTGGGCTGCTGTGCAGTATAAACACAATGAGCGTGGGCTGCTGTGCAGTATAAACACAATGAGCGTGGGCTGCTGTGCAGTATAAACACAATGAGCGTGGGCTGCTGTGCAGTATAAACACAATGAGCGTGGGCTGCTGTGCAGTATAAACACAATGAGCGTGGGCTGCTGTGCAGTATAAACACAATGAGCGTGGGCTGCTGTGCAGTATAAACACAATGAGCGTGGGCTGCTGTGCAGTATAAACACAATGAGCGTGGGCTGCTGTGCAGTATAAACACAATGAGCGTGGGCTGCTGTGCAGTATAAACACAATGAGCGTGGGCTGCTGTGCAGTATAAACACAATGAGCGTGGGCTGCTGTGCAGTATAAACACAATGAGCGTGGGCTGCTGTGCAGTATAAACACAATGAGCGTGGGCTGCTGTGCAGTATAAACACAATGAGCGTGGGCTGCTGTGCAGTATAAACACAATGAGCGTGGGCTGCTGTGCAGTATAAACACAATGAGCGTGGGCTGCTGTGCAGTATAAACACAATGAGCGTGGGCTGCTGTGCAGTATAAACACAATGAGCGTGGGCTGCTGTGCAGTATAAACACAATGAGCGTGGGCTGCTGTGCAGTATAAACACAATGAGCGTGGGCTGCTGTGCAGTATAAACACAATGAGCGTGGGCTGCTGTGCAGTATAAACACAATGAGCGTGGGCTGCTGTGCAGTATAAACACAATGAGCGTGGGCTGCTGTGCAGTATAAACACAATGAGCGTGGGCTGCTGTGCAGTATAAACACAATGAGCGATGGCTCACTGTAAGTCACGATACTCAGGGGAGACAACTGTTGACAAATACAAAGGTTACATACTAAGGTTTTGAGTGGTCGGGGACAGATAAGAGTTCGAGGAACAAGGGGCATTTGAGCTGATGACAGTTTGAGTAGTCTGAGGTTAATTTACAAAGAATATATAAGAACATGGTTGGGACCAAACGATCTATTCGAGTAATGCGAGTTTGAGTATTGGGGTTTCACTGTAGATAAGTAAATTGAATTCAAGACCTGCAAAGTGTTCATGAAAGTGTGATCATGGGTTACATCAAAATATAACAAGGGACACTGAATGAAGTTCAAGTTTTCAAAGAGATTATGTAAATATACCCTCGTGCAAGACCATTCCAATGAGAGAGGTATTTTACCTCTTCTGAAAGCCTTAAACTTTATACTTTAAGCAAATTGAACATGTAGTAAGACACTACATGTCATTTCAGGGGGGGGCAGCTGTCTGGTCAGAGCATTCTTCTGGAGATCATCTGCATTGAGAAAGAATTCTCAGGAGAGACCTGTTGCCTTGAGAGACTAGTTTTCTTGAGAGATTCCAATGAAAGACCACTTAATTATTTTGAGAGATTCCAGTAAAAGACCACTTTATTCATACCTGCCAAGTGACCCGATTTTGTCCGGTTACACCAGGGATTTTAGCCTTTCACCCGCTTTTATAACTTCACCCGCTGTGTTACGATTTTGACCCGGGTTTCGTCAATTTCACCCGTTTTCACCCGGAATCTTTTCGTATATTAGAAATTACCAAAGTCACTCAGAATTCTCTAGACTTTTCCATCCTTCTTCATAAGAAAGACGATCTATTTTTTGTTTTCGTTTCTCACCAACAGGTAAGTTGCGAGTTGTTTATATACGTACTAGAACGGTTTTTCCAAATGTTTATACAAATACCGTTGTTACTGAACTTGCTGGCAACTCATAAGTCACGTGTTTTAACAAATAATAGAGTTGTTTTTACAATTGTATTTACGTAGAGTAGAATACATCGTATTTTGAAGGTAACATTATGTCTTCTTGCAGAAAGAAGTCATTATCGGGACTTGCGGCTCGGGACTTGCATATACATCTCTGACTATAGTATACACGAAATGCTAAAAGAAAAGATAATTGTTCACATATCATAGGAAAATGAGTTTTAGTGAATAAAGTCCTGCGGTCGTGGACCAAACACTGCATTCTGCACTCTAGTCTTTGTAAATCGCATATTTCAGTTTGATCTGGTGCTTAAAACGACGTTACTAAGACATTCAAAAACACGCACAGGCATTTAATGATTTGTTTTTGTCAATCAAAATTATCCTAACATTAAGAGTTCAAACCCTACTCGTATAAAACTGATATGTTATATGAGTAGGGTACAACTTCTTATTGTCAGGACCATTTTCATTGACAGAAACAAAATGGTATTTTATATGAGCAGAATGTGACATGTTATTGTCAGGACCATTTTAATTGACATAAAAAATGCCTGTGGAAACACAGTATCATATATATTATTATGAATTAATTTCATAAGTTGTGTTGTTGACAAACCTTTTTATTTTTCAGCTTTGAATTTGGTATTGTGGATGAGGATTAGCTAGATCTGCTGGAAGAACTTAACATCATTAAAATATTTAAGTTCTAATTTAATATCTCTTTTTCTTATATTTGTTGCGAAAAAAGCCGCCGCGCACTATGACCCTCCTTTTTATTTCCAAAAGAGGGTCATCACCCTCTCTTAGTATGTCCGGGGTTGGCAGGTATGTTAATTGCCTTGAGAGATTCCAATGAAAGACCACTTAATTGCCTTGACAGTCTAATGAAAGACCGCTTAATTGCCTTGAGAGATTCCAATGAAAGATCACTTAATTGCCTTGAGAGATTTTGATGAAAGACCACTTAATTGTCTTGATAGATTTTGATGAAAGACCACCTAATTGTCTTGAGAGATTTTGATGAAAGACCACTTAATTCGTCTTGAGAGATTTTGATGAAAGACCAATGATTGTCTTTTTAAAACCTATATATGAAATTGAATAAAGTCTTGTAAAGTACATCTTGAGAAGTACTAGTGGCCATAAAAACCTTGAACTGTCAGAATCAAAGATGGCTGCTTGGTGGCCATCTTGTTTTTTCAATCAGGCTCAAAATGAAGCATACACAAATATGGACCAAGAGAAACCTTCATACGAAATTTGAAAATGAACTATGTCAGATGGATGACTGACAGACGGACAGACGAGGAATGAAGAATGTTTTGTACAGCCCAGCATATGATGATGATGGCAGGCTTATAAATCTCTTTTGTAAAAAAATGTTCACTGTTTGATATTTAAAATGCTATAAATACAACCTGTTATCAATTCTGTAAATGGGCCTTAAATGGCAAACAGAACACAATTAAATACATTTGTACTTAAATACAGCAACCATTTTCTAAGCACAACATTGCACAATACATCTCAATTATACTTTTTACATAAAACCTTATTATCTTTTTATTTTCCGGGAATATCCCTGATTCCCACAGTAAGCGTGACGTGAACAGTACAAGTGTACGCTGTAGATGAACCTTAAGATGCACGACACACATAACAGCCTTCTTACATGTAAACACACGTAGCCTTGCATGTCAGAACAGATTTTAATGGATAAGGCATATTTGTGTAGAAAATCTTATTTTAAAAGTACAAAATGATCCATCAAAGTTCACCAACATATTGGTTAGAATTATAAAAACATAATGTCATCAACTCGCATCAAATTGATCCTATCTTGTTATGTAATGCTTCAATCAGAATATGAAATTGCTGTTTTCGATGAACACTAATTTTAAATTTCACTGAATTGTCAATCTCCTTTTGCTGATCAGTAATTGTTAACTGTCATACACTGTAACTCCTGCACTTAAAAGACAACATTTCGTCATCTGAAATAAAGGTTATACAAATATAAAAATTCTCAGAGACACTATCGAAAGTCTGGTGAATTTGTTTTTTTATTTCTTCATTAACTAACACAAGTCAAATCATACTACATCATGTTACACTAAATACCAGTCCTATTGATGTAGTGTGCCCAGTATTTGGGTACTTGCTTTAGGCACAGTGCCTAGTGGGTTTAAACATTGTATTAGAGGCCTGTGCTATTTGTTGGTGTATTTCTGGATCAAACTGCTGAAGATTAACACCATTAACCACCATATGAATAAATTAGTATAATACAGTATCTACAGTATCAGGTGTAATTAAGCTTTTATACTAACGGAATAGGTGCAGACTTTGTTGTAAGTTGAATCCCAGTTAAATGAAGAACTTGTCGTCATCATTAACTGTTTGAAATAGCTACAATATCCGTAAATTATTGATAAGGCTCCCCCCCCATCCATCCCACACGAAAAAACTCAAAACATATGTTTCAGGTAACATGACTGAAAAAATAAAAATAGGGTAGGTTTGATTTGGATTTATTATCACATAACACTCAAGGATCAGTAATGCAATGACAAGTGCAGTGTTTTAACCTTATTCTGATTGACTGATATTTTTTTTCGAAAACAAACTATTTGGAGATAGATGACAGGTACCTAAGACCATAGTGTTTAATTCAACATCATCAGATGGTGATAAGCTTTTAAAATTGAATTTGTTTTAAATTTATTTTATATGACAGGGTAGGAATTTTAAGTACAATTTACTCAATTCTACACAAATTTCATCAGAAAAATATTTTTTTATGGCATCATGTTATATTCTCCCTCATGTTATGTTATATTCTCCCTCATGTTATATTCTCCCTCATATGTTAGTCTTCTGTGATCTTTAAACTTTCAATACAAATTAAACTACACTATGAGAATAGATGTCTGATTTTCAAATTCTGGGAACTTGACAAAGTCTAGATATTTATTCCACATTTCATTTCATGTTAAAAAATTAAGCTAGAATCTAGATGTTATATTCAAATTCTGGGAACTTGATTAAGTCTAGATATTTATTCAATATTTCATTCACTATTTCAATAAAACATGAAAAGATTAGTATAAAGCTAGAATCTGTCAGTATCTTAGTTATATCCGTTATTTGCTGGTCAATTATCTCGTTAATGGTCCTACAGGTACCTCTATACCACTGACACACTGTAACGGCATTGATCAGGTATTACCTGTAAACAACGTGGTTCCATTGATCAAGTGAACCTCATATTTTATCAATCAGACATGTGATCAATTTCACTCTGCACTAATTTACATAACGGGACCATATGGTCATACGAACACAATGTATGAGTGGAATTGATTGTGTGTGAGAGGCTAGGGGGAAGGAAGGCACTCGATCCATGTACACCGTCTATTATCAATTAAAATTACAGTCAAAATCTGGGATCTAACCCAAAGCTGATCCTAATGAAATGCGATACCCTTTAACCTACTGACCCCTACTGAATAAGATTTAGAGTAACATTTAACAATAATCGATTTGAGAAATTTCAATTATGTGAAAGCTATATATTTACCATCAATCGCAGATTTCTTTTCTATGAAATACTATTGATCAATAACATATGATTTACAGGATACATGTCTGTTCATTAGTCTAGCTGGATCAATCTCATTTCAAACCTCAAGAATATCTTGATTTCTTGACATACATTTATACACAAGGAACATTCATAGTCAATTCCTACTTTTTAACAAATTCATCAAATCTGAACCACATCCCCCAAAGACTGATCTACTGCAAAACTGTTTTCCGTCAACACCAAAACCAACAAAAAGTCCAAAGGCAGAGCTATTGCTGTATAGATGAACTGTATGGCACTTCAAATCAATATCATCACATTGCTACTGAGGCCATTAATTATTGACTGCAACACTGCTATTTAGTGACCGGGACAGCCAGCATGCCTTTGATATTTAGTGACCTTTGACCTTTGATGTACTGACTACCGGTTCACATCTGCCCTTGATCAGGGATCCTGATGATCAATATATTGATCATTGACACCAGAAATGATGACCTTTGACCAGCTGTTATCCACCACAGCGAGGTTGAAGCTCTTTGTTTTGGTAGCTACACTGACTGATGTACTCTAATTCAGTAAAACTACTACTATTAATCTAAGAAATAGTCAACCTGTGTGTGTGCGTTATAGTGGAATATATAAGGTGAGAAAATGTTGGAAAAAATAATTAACATAGGCCACTTTGGGCCCATGTTGATTATTTTTTTCAATATTTTCAAATTCGAGTTGTCTTTTCCACCATAATATACAAACATGTTGATTTTATTTATCTTAACAATCTTTAACTCTCATAATTCAAATGGCCAAAATTAAAATATTTGTAACTTGGGAACCATGAGGAACTTTCATGAAAAAGATCCCTGAAGTACTTTCCGGGAAATAACGCTAACAATCTCTAACTCTCAAAATTCCTTAAGTACTAGGTAAGGCAACATACGTCCTTAAGTACTAGGTAAGGTACCATATATCTTTAAGTACTAGGTAAGGTACTATACGTCCTTAAGTATTAGGTAAGGTACCATGCATCCTTAAGTACTAGGTAAGGTACCATACATCCTTAAGTACTAGGTAAGGTACCATACTTCCTTAAGTACAAGGTAAGGTACCATACATCTTTAAGTACTAGGTAAGGTACCATACATCCTTAAGTATTAGGTAAGGTACCATACATCCTTAAGTACTAGGTAAGGTACCATACATCTTTAAGTACTAGGTAAGGTACCATACGTTATTAAGTACTAGGTAAGGTACCATACATCTTTAAGTATTAGGTAAGGTACCATACATCCTTAAGTACTAGGTAAGGTACCATACATCTTTAAGTACTAGGTAAGGTACCATATGTCCTTAAGTACTAGGTAAGGTACCATACATCTTTAAGTACAAGGTAAGGTACCATACGTCCTTATATAAATTAAGTACTAGGTAAGGTACCATACATCCTTAAGTACTAGGTAAGGTACCATACATCCTTAAGTACCAAGCTAAGGTATTCCATTCCTAATACCAAACTAACCTGAGGGATCTATATGGTATAATCGCAGTCATGACTCACCATGAACTGTAGCTAGTCTACTAAATATTGATGAAAATGATGGGCCTTGCCAGATCAAGTTTATTTGATAAGACCTAGCTAGCACGCAACCTCAGAAAAAATCCAAGCGAAATCTAGGCTGAATTAATTAGATGTAATCTACCACAAACGGTGTTCTCACATGCAAAGGTTTCATCTGCAATAATGAAATTAATGCAATTTCATTATTTTTCAATATTTGTTGAGTACTTCTGATGACAAATCCATGTGAGTTTTTTTTCTGCAGGATCTTAAGTGCTAAATTATCTTTGAAGGTTAATATTATAAAAGTATAACTGACCTTGTCTTTTGACCTTCAAAAAATAAAATCAGCAGATCTCCATATGCAGATTCAACATCTAAAGATTCAACAAAGGCCAATTAAGCTATTGAATACTGGGAATTTTTTCACCTTTTTGGCCATCTGTAACAAGGGCAAATTTATCAAGGCAGACTCACTATACATGGTAATTTTATATGAAGGGAAAAATTTACACTGGACGAAAATTGAGTTAATGGGAGAACGCCATAAGTTTCACTCGGTGAAAATGTCCAGGTATAACGTGTTAGATAACATAACTCTACAGTTAAACTTGTCTAATACGACACACTGTGTTATACAACATTGGTTAGATAAGACAGGATGTCAGCATACAGAGGTCTAAGTTGGTAGTTTTAATAAGTATTAGGGTTATAAAATGAAAAGGCAAAGCCAGAAAAGAGTGTAACTTTTGCGAAATTTTTATATCTACTGATTCAGAAGTTTTACGTTATAGATTATTGCTTAAACCCTCTTTTTTTGTTTTATGTCTGTCAAACTTTATGTAGATATTGACACTTGCCAAGCCCTTCACCCGCCGGGTTACGATTTTGACCCGGATTTCGTCCATTTCACCCGTTTTCACCTGGAACCTTTTCGTATATTAGAAGTTATCGAAGTCATTCGGAATTCTCTAGGACTTTTCCATCCTTTGTCATATGAAAGACGATCTATTTCCCGTTTCCGTTTCTCACCGACAGGTAAGTTGTGAGTTGTTTATATACGTACTAGAACTGTTTTTACAAATGTATATATAAAGAACGTTTATGCTAAAAGAAAAGATAATTGTGCACATATCAAATGTCGTAGGAAAATGAGTTATAGTGGATAAAGTCCGGTGTATATGGACCAAATGCTCCATTCTGCACTCTTTATAAATCGCATATTTCAGTTGGATCTGATGCTAAAAACGACGTTACTCAGACATTCAAAACACGCACTAGCATTTGATAATTTGTTTCTATCAATCAAAATGATCCTTACAATAAGAATCCAAACCCTACTCGTATAAAACTGATATTTTATATGAGTAGGGTGCAACTTCTTACGTATTGTCAGGACCATTTTTATTGACATAAAAAAATGCCTGTGAAAACACAGTATCATATTCATTATTATGAATCAATTTAATAAGTTGTGTTGTTGACAAATCTTTTTATATTTCAACTTTGAATTTGGTATTGTGGATGAGGATCAGCTAGATCTGCTGGAAGAATAATTCAATGAATGTAGAATGTACCTTTTACATCATTAAAATATTATAGTTCTAATTTAATATCTACTTTTCTTGTATATTTGTTGCGAAAAAAGACGTCGCACACTATGACCCTCGTTTTTATTTTCATAAGAGGTTTGTCACCCTCTTTCAGTATATCCGGGGTTGCGGGTATGGAAGTGCCATTTTTGTCCTAACATTTCTTTATAATATGCTTGGTTATTTCACAAATGGAAACAAAACAAAAAAGAAAAGATCTAACTGACTTTTGATAAATGATATGGATGCATCCATTTCTGGTTTTTGTGGGTTTTTTTTTGTACATTAACCAATGCTATCAATAGCCATACCAGCCATCGTAAAAAACCTTCAAGGAATTTGCTCTGCCCCGCTCAAACAATATTTGCTCTTTAGCCAGAAACTACCAAACTTGTCCGTAGATTTGTTACAGATACTGCAGCCCTTGTTGTGGCACCATCTACAAAATTAACAAAATATGACTAGGTTTCAATGCTCCTCTTTCATCAGTTTCTGTCTTCTGTTGGCCAGATGTAAAGTAAGTACGGAAGTCGCTCTCCGACTGTTGATGCAGGGAACACAGCCTTATTGGACCCGAGAGCACCACAAGATAGGAGGGTATACTCTGTAGTTTTTTATGTTGAATACAGCTTGACTCATTCACCACTTAAACCATTTGAACTTTTTCAATTCAACGGTTGGAATAGTTTATTATGAAATTTCAGGATCGACTGAGTTAAATTATGCTGGGTGGCGAAGACAATTCTGGATGTTTATAAAAACAAAGAGGCCCTAGGGCCCTAACAGTCACCTGAGTTCTATACCGTATTTATCTGTCAATAAGCTCATGCTTGGTAATAATCCTACTAGTATATATTGCAGTTCGGAAGAAATGCTAACAAAACATTTTTCATTGTCCTGTAAATAGCCCATCCCCCTACTTTCAGTCAGAGATTATGCATTGCCCCC
>NW_018408882.1:876879-886756 GCF_002113885.1 Mizuhopecten yessoensis
CCCCCCCCCCCCCCGATTTAGTGAACATCTAGCAAACTGTACTTTAAAACATCAACTTGAAACTGACATTTCCCCCCAGTCAGCTCTCAAAGCTGACATTGAATATCAACTCAATAAAAATATAAAGATTTTCAAGCTAGCTGTAGGATTATTTCACAAGAACCTGAAAATACAAGAATGGTTGTAAGTTTTCCTTCCCAGGGAGTGACATTGTCAATGCAGAGCTGAAGAAGGTCTCTCAGAAAATCCAGAACAGACATTTTTTTATACAGGAAACATGCACCAGTGTTTCTTACTGCACATTTAAATGATAAGGAAGGCATGTGTTAAACCCTGCAGGCCTACACAATGCACTGTTGCTGTTCATTCCTTGTAATAAGCAAAAATGTAGTTACAGTGATAATACGTTGAAGTCCAGCATGTGTTAACAATATCATTTTTCGCCTCTCGCAGGAAAGGTTGAGGGGAAGTAGAAATTAATGCGCGTCTGTTGTAAAAGCAAATTACCCTGTCTTCATTCAAATAATTGAATAACTCATAACTTGTCGGAGGAGAAGGAAAAATAATTACAAAAATATGATGATGCGTTGTCACGGTAGACCAACACACACATTTAGATCTCTAGAATGGAATTACTATAGACTGGAAAAACCATGAAAATAAATACCCAGTATACTGGAACATTAGACCATCATTGATCATCCAAGCAGCTTATTTATTAGTCATGAAAAACATGTAAGTGTTAAAAGTTAACAAGTAAACAGGAAGGAGTACATTAAATCATTGTCCCATAGATGCTTGATCATGATCTAAAGATTTGATTTGGTTTGTCTGTATTGTAAGTCCTATTAACAGCTATGGTCATTTAAGGATGTGCCTGGTTTTGGTGGTGGAGGAAAGCCAGAGTTCACGGAGAAAAACCAGCGACCTAAGGCTAGTACCTGCTGACCCCCCCACGTAGGCCTCGAACCCACGACAGTGGTGGAGGGGTAGTGGTAGCAGAATGGCCACTTGGCCACTGCTGCCCCTTGATATAAAGACACCTCGGACAAAAAGTGATATGAATTTTAAAACCATACATAGACGATGACAGAAAATTAAAAAGTAAAGTACAGATGGATTTATAAACCACAGACTGAACAAGAATTGTTTAAGGATGGAAGGACAGACTGACGGATGGATGACGGACCACGCTGCAGGGGTTATTTGAATAGCCAACCATCTGATGATGGTGGGTTAAAAATAAAGTCAAAATTATCATCTTACATCAGGCCAAGCAATTATCTGTAATTTTCTATCAAATCCTAAGAAACTCTATCAAAACATACACAGCTGTTATTCCATTTTGACAGGACCAGCTTTAGACACAATTTACTTTGTGATGAAAACATGCCATCTCCAGGAACCCCGAAAGCTCATCAAGACTTAGCTGTAAGCTTGGCCCAATGGTGGACCTCGGTCTGATCCTGCCGACAGAGCAGGAAGTTAAAATCTATTCCGAAATTCATTTCTCTGACTTGCATTATATGGTTAGGAAATAGTGGGTCTGATTTACATAGGCTACCACACTGTACAGGAATATGCGGTTTTGACATGTGAATTACATTGAGTATACAATTCAATTTCTACTCAAGTTGGACTCAACTCAATTCATCACAACATGAAATCGACAAAAGCAAGATTCAATCCTTAAATATTTTTCGGGATGATTATGAATTCTGACTTCACCGAGATAGTAAATATAAAAAAGGACATGTGTCTGTCTTGACATGTGCTTATACCCCCAAGACATCCTTCAATCTATCGCCCTGTGTCTGACCCAATGCTTTTCATTGGTGAATTGACCAGATGCTGGTAGGTTAGTCTAAGGCCAGACAAAGGGACCAGCAATACAATCGGTGACCAGACCACTGCTATGTACACAGGTTATTGGAAGTGATTCTATTTACATTCCACACCATTAAGTGGTATTGATTGATCTAACTGGGGGCCAGCATCTAGGTACAGTACTGCTTGTGATAGAACAACGTTCAGTGAAAAATAAATTTTATGATTTTGAAAAGTTTCTACATAAATATAAATATAATTGTGTATATTACATAAAGACGGTTCATGTTGAATTCCAGGACATGCTTTTTAATTTTTTCTTTTAATAGTTACCATAATGTTATAGATTCCAATTTTATGTTTATGTTTCATTAAGCTGACAGAGCTTGATTTTACTGAACTGAAGCCCAGTCAACACTAGCTTTTAACAGCTACAGTTTGTTATCACAAGAAGCATGGTTAGCTTTTTGAATGATTTATATAAATATTGATATTTTAGGCCACACAACAAAAACAATCTAATGTTTTAACCTACAGTAAAAAATAATTCTATTTGATCCTTATACCTTTTTACTAGCACTATTTCGATCACTATTAATTAACAGTAATTCACATAAATTTGTATTACCCGACTTTCTAGCATCCCTATCTAAAATCAATTATTGCATGATATTTGTCTTCATACAAAAAAACAAAATATCGTAAGCCTATTCCAAATTACCGAAGAAAATATGACTATCCTCCATTCAAGATCACAGTTAAAATTGATAACAAATGGAGTAATTATAACATACAGCAGTAGATTACATAGACCAGTGGAAAAGATATGCCATATTATCAAAATCAATTTCTTGTGTTGGTTGATTTTTAATCATTTATCACAATAAAGAGCAATGGAAGGGAAATAACTCTGGCAAGCTTTAGTTGAATTTCTGGTGAAATACCAGAGTTTTGAATGGGTCTGAAACTTCATGTTTTCATTTTGATATGGAAATCTATTTCACATTAAATAAGAATCTTTAATTTAAAACTGCTCACAAAGCACATGTTATCCCACACAACCCACTTGGGGTTAAGTTCAGTTGTGCCTGAGATGAAGAGTTTCCGAGGTTTAATCATGGATTGAAAGTTTTCAGTCGGTGCATAGGATAGACCAGTGCCGGTGTTAAGGGAATGAAAACGGTACGAGTCAATGTATCTGTTTGTGGAAAGAAAACACACCTCCACACACTGATATGTTTTATCAAAATTTCTTGTAAATTTCTAGAAGTATTAATTTGGAAGTCGGTCAAGAAGACGCATGAAAAACATGTATTCCCCCACGCTGATATCCTGAAACGTCACACCAGCTATGAAGGGTGTGTGATGTCAATGCTATGTCAGAGTTAACAACTGTATACTGGGAAATTTTTGCCCAGTCAAACTTTCACCCTAAGGTCACAAATCTGTATTCGCCCAGTGCAAATTTACATATGTTCAGTGTAATATAAATTTGCCCTCAAAGGCTAAGGTTAACCAGCAGCGAAAATCTCCCTGTATAAAGTAAACCCTTGCTCAGGTTAGAATGTGTTTGACAAAACTTTGGTCCTACCTGTGAAAACATCCTCCTGCTCTACCTCTGGAACGTAGTCATCATACACATCAAGTAGGTCGTCCAAGGCATCGAGGGATTTACAGATCTCCTGAACCCTGTACATAGAAAGTAATATTCGTGTAAAATTCATCTCCCGAACCCTGTACATAGAAAGTAACTATCGTGTAAATTTCATCTCCCGAACCCTGTACATAGAAAGTAATCTTTATGTTAATTTCATCTCCCGAATCCTGTACATAGAAAGTAACCTGCATGTAAATTTCATCTCCCGAACCCTGTACATAGAAAGTAACCTTTATGCAAATTTCATCTCCCGAACCCTGTACATAGAATGTAATCTTTATGTTAATTTCATCTCCCGAATCCTGTACATTGAAAGTTACCTGCATGTAAATTTCATCTCCCGAACCCTGTACATAGAAAGTACCCTTTATGCAAATTTCATCTCCCGAACCCTGTACATAGAATGTAACCTTTAGGTAAATTTCATCTCCCGAACCCTGTACATAGAAAGTAACCTTTGTGTAAAATTCATCTCCCAAACCCTGTACATAGAAAGTAACCTTTGTGTAAAATTTATCTCCCAAACCCTGTACATAGAAAGTAACCTTTAGGTAAATTTTATCTCCCGAACCCTGTACATAGAAAGTAACCTTTGTGTAAATTTCATCTCCCGAACCCTGTACATAAAAAGTAACCTTAGTGTAAAACTCATCTCCCGAACCCTGTACATAGAAAGTAATATTTATGTAAATTTCGTCTCCTGTATGTTTATTAACACTTAAATCATGCAAGTGACAGCATTTCACAAATCTGTTTAACATGTAAATTAAATATGAAATTGTTGCCAAATATTCCAAACTGCACCATCCCTCTGCCTTCGGTTTTAGAATGTTCAAGACTTCGTTTCTCATGCCATTGACAGCATTGTAGGAGGCAAGGAAAACTAGTCAGAAAGTCAGAATGTCAATGAAGCATGAAGTTGGTGTCAAAACTTGATCTTCCCGTGTAAGTCCTAAAATGTTTTAAAAAAAATCATTCTTTACTTACTCATCACTTTTCAGCTTCTGTTGCAGTCTTTTATCATCCTCAGTGTTTGTAACTTGTAACCATGCCAACAACTGATCCTGATGGAGAGCCATCTGGTGGCAGAAGGTGGAAACTTCCATTTCCTGTTTTTGCTGAATTTGTATTTTGCGGGTTTTGAAATTTCTCCTGGCAAGGAATCCACGCACAACTGTAAAACAGATTAACAGGATCAAGAGATCTTATATCTCATATAAACAACAGGAAACAGGATCAACAGATCTTATATCTCATATTAACAACAGGACACAAGATCAACAGATCTTATATCTCATATAAACAACAGGAAACAGGATCAACAGATCTTATATCTCATATTAACAACAGGACACAGGATCAACAGATCTTATATCTCATATTAACTACAGGACAAAGGACCAACAGATCTAATATCTCATATTAACAACAGGACACAGGATCAACAGATCTTAGATCTCATATTAACAACAGGACACAGGATAAAGAGATCTTATATCTCATATAAACAACAGAACACAGGATCAATAGATGTTATATATCATATAAACAACAGGACACAGGATCAATAGATCTTATATCTCATATTAACAACAGAACACAGGATCAACAGATCTTATATCTCAGGATCAACAGATCTTATATCTCATATAAACAACAGAACACAGGATCAATAGATGTTATATATCATATAAACAACAGGACACAGGATCAACATATCTTATATCTCATATTAACAACAGGAAACAGGATCAATGGATCTTATATCTCATATAAACAACAGGAAACAGGATCAACAGATCTTATATCTCATATACACAACAGGACACAGGATCAACAGATCTTACATCTCATATAAACAACAGGACACAGGACCAACAGATCTTATATCTCATATTAACTACAGGACAAAGGACCCACAGATCTAATATCTCATATTAACAACAGGACACAGGATAAAGAGATCTTATATCTCATATAAACAACAGAACACAGGATCAATAGATGTTATATATCATATAAACAACAGGACACAGGATCAACGGATCTTATATCTCATATAAACAACAGGAACCAGGATCAACAGATCTTATATCTCATATACACAACAGGACACAGGATCAACAGATCTTACATCTCATATAAACAACAGGACACAGGACCAACAGATCTTATATCTCATATAAACAACAGGACACAGGACCAACAGATCTTATATCTCATATAAACAACAGAACACAGGATCAATAGATGTTATATATCATATAAACAACAGGACACAGGATCAACATATCTTATATCTCATATTAACAACAGGACGCCGGATCAACAGATCTTATATCTCATATACACAACAGGACACAGGATCAACAGATCTTACATCTCATATAAACAACAGGACACAGGATCAACGGATCTTATATCTCATATTAACAACAGGACGCCGGATCAACAGATCTTATATCTCATATACACAACAGGACACAGGATCAACAGATCTTAGATCTCATATTAACAACAGGACACAGGATAAAGAGATCTTATATCTCATATAAACAACAGAACACAGGATCAATAGATGTTATATATCATATTAACAACAGGACACAGGATCAACGGATCTTATATCTCATATAAACAACAGGACACAGGACCAACAGATCTTATATCTCATATTAACTACAGGACAAAGGACCAACAGATCTAATATCTCATATTAACAACAGGACACAGGATCAATAGATCTTATATCTCATATTAACAACAGCTTATATCTCATATTAACTACAGGACAAAGGACCAACAGATCTAATATCTCATATTAACAACAGGACACAGGATCAATAGATCTTATATCTCATATTAACAACAGGAAACAGGATCAATGGATCTTATATCTCATATTAACAAGAGGACACAGGATCAACAGATCTTATATCTCAGGATCAACAGATCTTATATCTCATATCAACAACAGGACACAGGATCAACAGATCTTAGATCTCATATTAACAACAGGACACAGGATAAAGAGATCTTATATCTCATATAAACAACAGGAACCAGGATCAACAGATCTTATATCTCATACTAACAACAGGACACAGGATCAACAGATCTTACATCTCATATAAACAACAGGACACAGGACCAACAGATCTTATATCTCATATAAACAACAGGAACCAGGATCAACAGATCTTATATCTCATATTAACGACAGGACACAGGATCAACAGATCTTATACCTCATATTAACAACAGGACACAGGATCATCAGATCTTATATCTCATATAAACAACAGGACACAGGACCAACAGATCTTATATCTCATATTAACTACAGGACAAAGGACCAACAGATCTAATATCTCATATTAACAACAGGACACAGGATAAAGAGATCTTATATCTCATATAAACAACAGAACACAGGATCAATAGATGTTATATATCATATAAACAACAGGACACAGGATCAACATATCTTATATCTCATATTAACAACAGGAAACAGGATCAATGGATCTTATATCTCATATTAACAAGAGGACACAGGATCAACAGATCTTATATCGCATATTAACAACAGGACACAGGATCAACAGATCTTATATCTCATATGAACAACAGGACAAAGGATCAATGGATCTTATATCTCATATAAACAACAGGACACAGGATCCACAGATCTTATATCTCATATAAACAACCGGACACAGGATCAACAGATCTTATATATCATATTAACAACAGGACACAGGATAAACAGATCTTATATCTCATATTAATAACAGGACACAGGATCAACAGATCTTATATATCATATTAACAACAGGACACAGGCTCAACAGATCTTATATCTCATATAAACAACAGTACACAGGATCAACAGATCTTATATATCATATTAACAACAGGACACAGGCTCAACAGATCTTATATCTCATATAAACAACAGGACAAAGGATCAATAGATGTTATATATCATATTAACAACAGGACACAGGCTCAACAGATCTTATATCTCATATGAACAACAGGACACAGGATCAACAGCTCTTATATCTCATATTTACAACAGGACACAGGATCAACAGATCTGATATCTCATATTAACAACAGGACCCAGGATCAAGAGATCTTATATCTCATATTAACAACAAGACACAGGATCAACAGATCTTATATATCATATTAACAACAGGACACAGGCTCAACAGATCTTATATCTCATATAAACAACAGGACAAAGGATCAATAGATGTTATATATCATATAAACAACAGGACACAGGATCAACAGAGCTTAAATCTCATATAAACAACAGGACACAGGCTCAACAGATCTTATATCTCATATAAACAACAGGACACAGTATCAATAGATGTTATATATCATATAAACAACAGGACACAGGATCCACAGATCTTATATCTCATATAAACAACCGGACACAGGATCAACAGATCTTATATCTCATGTTAACAACAAGACACAGGATCAACAGATCTTATATCTCAAATAAACAACAGGACACAGGATAAACAGATCTTATATCTCATATTAACAACAGGACACAGGATCAATGGATCTTATATATATTAACAACAGCCCTATAAACGCAAATGGATCAGCATTAATTCGAAGCGTCTTCTCCAACCTCGAATAACATGAAACAACCACAAGATTAAAACATTTTGATGTTAGGCTGTTCCAGGAATCTCGTTTGCACTGACGACATCAACACTTCAATATCTGATTTATAAGCGAGTACATTGTGTCTGTCTTTAGGTCAATAATATGTAAATATCACGATTGAACGGCATTTTTTCAATGTTCATGCCAGTATGTACGCCAATCTGTTACATACATATATCTACCATAAACCCTAGCAGGCTTCACAGAATATGTATGTAACCAATACACATTCACAGAATGTGTATGTAACCAATTTGCCTTCATACCAGCGTGAAATTGAAAAAAATGCCATTCACTTTTTATATAACTCTACTATCGGTAATGTGGGGACAAATACGAGCTGGCCACAATGATCCCAACAATGATCAAGCTGACCATACTTACCTGCTTGTGCCAAAGTCACTCTCCCGATGAGAGTTACCTCCCCCTCCTCCAGACGGGTACAGTGTCGCTCGCACATGAATAGCCTGGATTTCCCGATCTGCGCATAGAAACAAAAATATAATGTAAACAATTGTGTCTTGTGTTATTTTGGTTGGCACAACGTGTTTAAAGAGCCAGACAACATACAGAGCTGATGTAGAAGATTAGTATATAATCATCTTAGCGTGTGAATAATATTTGCAGTGTGGAAACACGCCATTTATTTCTAATGAACACAAATTTTTCATGAACACACATTTATCACATAACTGATTCATTTAACAATGTCATACGGCCATGTCATAACATGGTAACACACGTGTAACCAAACCTAAAGGTGCTGCTATTGGTCGAAATCATGGGAAAGAGTGAAAGGTAATTAGCTTACCTGTTAGTTCACAGGGTAAATATACAATTGTTAACTGTCTGAACTGTAGCTAGAAGTTATACTGTAGAATCACTCATTTTCGTGGGTTTTTAAATTTCGTTGATTTCATGGGTGATCTTCATCAACGAATTCATAGGTCCACAAAGTAATAACAAGTTTGATGTAAAGCAATTCATTTACCCATAAAATGGTGTATTTTTCTGAAAACTACGAAATTCGGGTCTCAAACAAATATCTGATTTCACAGCACACTGGATGCTGTACGATTCAGCCCAGAATGTATGACTTCTCCCTCGGAAACTACAACGATACTGATGTCTATATTTATAGATTTATGTTTTTCACCTACATTGTTAGCTGTCATAAGCTGTACTGTTATGCTGGAATTATATATTGAAAACATGGAAATGTCAAAAAGAGCATGTTGGTTGTAAGTAACACTACAATGTCACGTCACATGACTTTCTACAGCCCTCAAAACATGCATGTTCACCAGGCTGTTTAGATGGGAGATTACATGGCATGTCTCTCCTCTGAATATTAAAGAGATGGGACTTAACATATTGTTGTGCTATATACCACTCAGCCAACTCCTCCCCTCACCCTCCTCCACCCAAACCATCACAACACACTCCCCCTCCTCCACCCCAACCAACACAACACACTCCCCAATCCCTACCCACCCACACAACACACTCCCCCATCCCCACCCACCCACACAACACACTCCCCAACTCCACACAACACACTCCCCCCTCCTCCACCCCAACCAACACAACACACTCCCCCTCCTCCACCCCACACAACACTCTCCTCCATCCCTACCCATCCACCCAACACATTCCTCCACCCCAACCAACACAACACACTCCCCCATCCCC
>NW_018408882.1:887486-907286 GCF_002113885.1 Mizuhopecten yessoensis
CCACACAACACATTTCCCCATCCCTATCCCCACCCACACAACACACTCCCCCATCCCCACCCACCCAAACAACACACTCCCCCATTCCACACTCCCTACCTTGTACTTGTCCTTGGCCTCTGACAGTTGACACCACTGTAAGATATGCTTACATTTGTCCAGGTCTGGTATCATGCTGTGTTGTTCCAGCAGACAGACTGCCAGGGTGTGGTACCTGTTGTAATCATACATAATCATCTCAACCTTTAATACCATTATCACACAACACAAACGTAGTAAGTGTCAAATGTCTGACATCCTGATACAAATATAATGTACGCCGCTGACAATTTATCATCATACAATATTTCTGTACTACTTTGATAGATCAAGTCATGAAACTGAAATACAGTAAAACCTTGTTATACTGCCACCATATGTCAAAAGACATTTCTGTGTCTTAAAGGGGTTTGGCAATAAATTGAGGGAAATATACAAAGGAATTTTTAAAGAGAAAAACATAAGTTGGCGGTAAACAAGGTGGCAAATGAAGTGAATGGCATTATACTAAGGTAAGCCACTGACAATTTTATCGACTTACAATATTTCTCTACTTCTTTTCTCGACACCACTAATTTAAATGCTACATTGAAGATATCACTTTAAGTGAAATCCAAACAGTACAGTACTTTCTATTCACTGCATAGACTTTTCTGTTTCAAGTTCAGATGAAGCAACGGAAGAATAAGCAGCTGTTCTGGTACACTTGCTACATCCACTTAGGTATTTACAAGGTATTTACATAATTACGCAATTGATAGCAGTTTACTTTTTGGAAATCTTACCAAATAATACATAATTATGATCAATGTCTCATTTAGCAGCATAACTACCAAAGCACCGATAAAGCCACTTAATAACCATAAGCTTTGGAACGCACTGAAATTTAGCACACAGGATCGTCAAATGCCAAAAATTGACGCAACAATTAAACAATTTTCAGCAAAACAAAATACGAAATTTTGATGATGCAAAATTTCCCATGGTAAGGTAGCAGCTAACGACAGAAACTGTGATGAGTCACCCATTCCAAACGGTGCACAGCCAAGAATGACTTCTTTAGATTTACCCGACGTCAAATGTTACGCTACTAGTTCCTGCAGGTTTACACACAGCAACATTTTTGTCGTTTTACTTAAATGAAATAAATAGCAAATTTAATGGTTTTCCAGCTGAATGCTACACATATATACATAACCTTAAATCTTGATAATAAACAGCGTCTTATTTATTTTTCCGTAAGGAACTTATGCTTATTTTCAAAGTCGGTCTATTTGTAAGGCAATCTTATTTTTCGAAATCATTTAGATAGTAAGTCAATGGCTTATTTTCCAGTCCTTTTTTTTCACAGTATGTCCTCATTAAGCAATAATATATGTACGCATGTTCATTGTGAGCATGTTTTATATCATATCACTTTGTACTTTATGTAAAATAAAAAGAAAGGAAGTTGGAGAAATGTATTATCAAAATACAAAAGAAGAGATTTTGGAAAGATACTTCAATTCAAGTAATTTTCACTGATTTTTTTTAAAAGAAATATTGAACTAGAAAGAAAATAATTTTAAGGAATAATTAAAATTCTACATTAATAGTATCCTATGTAGCTACATACCTCAGTAAGAAGTCATGGAACTTGATTCTCATGGAATAACCAAACTTTTTAATTTTGATTGTCTCAGCGATTCCGGTATAGCGCAGCTGGGCAAGGGCGTACTCTGGGACGAACAACATGGCCGTCTTGGTAGTGTTAGGACGTATACACCGGATGATTTGAGGTTTGGCTGAATGGATCTTGGCCATCAGATCATTCAGAGAATTCTAAACGAGAGAGACAGAGAGTTGTGTAGGGTATACTTCTAGGGTATCTGGTAGTATTTTAGCTATACTAAGACTGTTGGAGAAGATATCAACGTCTGGTAAGATTGTTAATCACAAATATTTGACACATTGCTATAATCTTTCCGTAACAACGATACTTTTTATTTCATGATCACAATTATCTATAAAGTGATATCTCATTCTGAAAATACTCTATAATGATATTTTTTGTTGTTATTAAAAATGGTAGCTGTTATATTCCTTGCTTAATGTTCAGCATTTAGGCAATCTAATTTATCCTCACATTGCTCCCATTTATTGATGCTATGTGAACTATCTAACCATATACAATCAAGGGTCATGTCAGAGGTCATTCTAAAGACATTTCTGACTAAAAAAATAATTAGAGTGGCTTATGTTAGCTAGATAGGGAGCTATATCAAATGTTGTACATATTTTTTTATTTTTTTTTAAACTCCGTTATTCTTTAGTGAACTGACCTTGAAGTGGTACGCCATGGTAGCCGGTCCCTTTCTCTCAACAGACATCATTGCACCTTTGGGTTTCTATAAAATATCAACAAACATATAATAACATAAGATATATACCGGAGAGATCTTGGTGCCCACCATCTTACCATCTTTATCAGTTCTGTGTAAGATCACGCCCTTAAATGATCTCACCTGTTGGATTCTTCTTTTCTCTGATCTGTTGGATTGAGTCATTGAAATAGTGAATGTACCGTGCAGAAATATTTGATCAAAATTATATACTGCTGTGTATGATATTGTTTTTTCAAAGTGAGATTGTCCTTTGTCCCGATTACTAGCACAGTAACTCCTCACAAGCGACTAAACTGATTGAGCAGAGACAGATTTCACATTATCAGATTTGGAATATTGTATAATTACCTTGTCAGTTTTCCCTCCTTTCATTTTCTTGAAGAATTCAAACGGAGACTTGTTTGTTGTAACCCTGCGTGACCTCTGTTGCCGGGCACTGGGTGCCAGGGACCCCGTCCTGGTGACACGGGACTGAAACAGGTCCTTGATGAGCAGGCTCTCACTTGCTGCAAAGTAGGTTCAAGGGAAACAACTCTAGTTGAAAAAACTTTTATATAAGGCTTGGTTATATTTTTGATGCTTAACTATTCAGACCAAATGTATACATTTTCATTATATGTTTAGGTCTTTTAAATAGCAATATTGGATTTAAATTTGGTGTTCACAACTGCCAATGGATTAGAAAGGTGTCCTAAAGATGCTTACCACTTTTGGCGCATTTGAATGGGACATTTAAGTGCAATTAATTTCCTAAAATTCACACAACCTATGGAGAAAGATACTTATTCAATATGAGTCAACGAGGGACAAGCTTCATCGTGGATTTCAAGTCATGAACTTTCATGTTGATAAATAGAATCTTCCCCTACCATGAGGGTGTGACAGAAATCTCCAACCGGAGGGGGGATGTTTTTGGTGGTCTAACCCGAGACTCTGCCGAGGGTTAGACAAACAAAAAAATCACCCCGAGGGTTGGAGATTTCTCCGTTACACCCTCAAGGTAGGGGATGATTATTTTTCTCCCATCCTATTATTTCAGTCACAGCTCCACCGACAGTAGTCTGCCATGTTTGTAAACAAAAACACATGTGGGGTATGCATATCGTCATTCACTTTTGATGACGTCACAATTACTGATTACGCATTTTAATGACGTCACAATTGAACACGTGCTAATCGGCACGAGGCTATCTCCCCCTAGATGGTGACAAGCTGATCTTTCCCGGCTAAAACAGGAGACACACGTGTGAAGGGTGGGAGAACATCCCCATCATATAAATACATAAGAATGAATGTGTTAGTCTGAAATGTACCAGAAAGGTTTCTTTAAATATAATCTAATTATTTCAAATTAATTTCTGATAAAAGGTACATTAATGTCATATGAAGTATTCATAAAACTATTTCCAGGCCTAGATCAAACTGCAGCCATTCATCCCTAGCAATCAGTTGTGTTAATACCGTTTACCGGGAAAGTTTTGTAAAGTCATTGAATATTTGCCCTTCATTGGGAAAATCCCTCTTCACCCAGTGTTAATTTCGCCCTTCACATTAATTACTATATATGGTATGCTGTATAACAATATTTGCTGTTATTATTATTTCGCCCTCAGTGAAAAAGGCGAAAGTTAAGCTGCAGCGAACACTCCCAGTGTAGTAGGAGGAGAAATAGTGATAAAGATATTGCCGTCGCAGGGGCTCGAACCTGCGACCCTTGGCTCTCCAGCCCGATGCTCTACCGTTGAGCTAAAGAGAAATTCCCTTCAGCTGACTCTTGTAAGGCAACCTAATGAATCCACATCTTTTACACCAGTATATAGTAACTAGATACTTTTCAATGTGTAAATAAGTGACAGCGTTTGGTACCAGTATATAGTAATTAGATACTTTTCAATGTGTAAGTGACGGTGTTTGGTACCGGTATACAGTAACTAGATACTTTTCAATGTGTACATAAGTGACAGCGTTTTGTACCGGTATATAGTAATTAGATTCTTGTTAATGTGTAAGTGACGGCGGTTGGTACCGGTATACCGTAACTAGATACTTTTCAGTGTGTAAGTGACGGCGATTGGTACCGGTATATAGTGATTAGATACTTTTCAACGTGTAAGTGACGGCGATTGGTACCGGTATACCGTAACTAGATACTTTTCAGTGTGTAAGTGACGGCGATTGGTACCGGTATACCGTAACTAGATACTTTTCAAGGTTTAAAGAAGTGACAGCGTTTGGTGCCGGAATACAGTAACTAGATTCTTTTCAATGTGTAAGGGACGGCGTTTGGTCCCGGTATACAGTACTTAGATACTTTTCAACGTGTAAGTGACGGCGATTGGTACCGGTATATATTAATTAGATACTTTTCAACGTGTAAGTGACGGCGGTTGGTACCGGTATACAGTAATTAGATACTTTTCAATGTGCAAGTGACGGCGTTTGGGACCGGTATATAGTAACTAGATACCTTTCAATGTGTAAGTGACGGTGTTTGGTACCGGTATATATTAATTAGATACTTTTCAATGTGTGAGTGACGGCGTTTGGTACAGGTATATAGTAATTAGTTACTTTTCAATGTGTGAGTGACGGCGTTTGGGACCGGTATATAGTAACTAGATACCTTTCAATGTGTAAGTGCCGGCGTTTGGTACCGGGATACAGTACTTAGATACTTTTCAATGTGGAAGTGACGGCGTTGGGTACCGGTACACAGTACTTAGCTACTTATCAATGCGTATATAAGTGACAGCGTTTTGTACCGGTATATAGTAATTAAATACTTTTCAATGTGCAAGTGACGGCGTTTGGTTCCGGTATATAGTAATTAGATACTCTTCAATGTGTAAGTGACGGTGTTTGGTACCGGTATCTAGTAATTAGATACTATTCAATGTGTAAGTGCCGGCGTTTGGTACCGGCATACAGTAACTAGATACTCTTCAATGTGTAAGTGCCGGCGTTTGGTACCGGGATACAGTACTTAGATACTTTTCAACGTGTAAGTGACGGCGATTGGTACCGGTATACCGTAACTAGATACTTTTCAAGGTTTAAAGAAGTGACAGCGTTTGGTACCAGTATGTAGTAATTAGATACTTTTCAATATGTAAGTGACGGCGTTTTGTACCGGTATATAGTAATTAGATTCTTTTCAATGTGTATGTGACGGCGTTTGGTGCCGGTATACAGTACTTAGATACTTTTCAATGTGTAAGTGACGGCGTTGGGTAGAGTGTCCCGGTTCTTGTCCAGGAAGCCCAGCAGGCTGTAGACCACAGCACCAGCGTAATGGACGACCGTGAATACCGCTCCCATATCTTTAGGTGACTTGTACACATCTCGATACTTTTTTCCTGAAAGAAAAAGTCAGCAACATGCAGATCCAATTAAATAATTAATTCATAGCTTACTTTGATATCAGATCATGTTGTTTTATAATGATGAAAATTCACTCATGTAAACAATTTCAAATGGAATTGACTAAATAATTAAATCCTTTCGAAATAGTCTGTATCATTAGCAGATTTCAAAATGTGTGCAACTGGACCTGTCGCCAGAAGTGCAGACTTATACTACCCGCCTGTGCCTACTGAAGGATAAAGGATTTTAAACATTTATTACAATGGGCCCTGCCCCTCTGCCCCCCACGAAGGGTGGGGGGTGTGGGCACACTTTCTGTTTACAAAAAATTTGAGTCCCCCTTGCCCAAGAAAGCTCGGGACGAAACTTGGTTAAAAACCCTCCAATCGTACTGAAGCAGAAGAATTTTAAAGATTAAGGTAATTTTTTCCTACTGGGTCCCAAGTGGGGGAGGCACACCCTCTGTTATGCAAAATTTAGTCCCCTTTGTCCTATGATGCTCCAGGACAAATGAAGTCAAAATTCACCAAGCCATTCAGGACTAGTAGTTTTTTAAAGGAAAAATGATGGACAAAATTGAACATAAACACATGAAAATATTTGTATGCTTACCTGGTAAGCAATACTGATGTAATATTAAATGATAATACTTTTCATGTGATATGATTTTTAGAGTTATAACACAATTCTTTTAACATAACTAAATAATGGTAAGGTCCTATAACTACCCACCTGGACCCTGATGAAGCTTGGTTGCTAGGGAACGGTCTGTTGCCTTGGGGAAGGAACTCTCCTCATCCAGAATTGCCAAGATCCCAGTGTGTCTCTTTAAACAGAAAAATACCAGAACAATGCAAAACAGTAAACAAATACAGGAAAATGACTACAAAATTTGTTATTCCATTTGCTGATTGCAATCAATACAAGAGAATCATTTATGTGGCACAATCAGTGAACTTTTGTGTCATTTTTGTGGGAAGTAAAATCAACTGTCAGAGGAACACAAAAACATTACAACAACTAGAACACTGACAGGTCAGCAAGGGCTGGGCCATGTGCTTGACAATACCCCCCTCCCTTTGGTCTATATGTAGCAACAGAGGTCCGAAACTACATATCACAGTGTATAACCATTTTAAATTTCAAAAAGATTCGTCTTCTGGATTCCCTAATGAGAACTGTACCACCCCCCAATGATCTATTTTTAGTAACATTATTCTTGACCTTGACCTTAAAAACTTTTCAAAATTCATATTACACATCTACAGTACATGTCAACTTTTACCCAAAAGAGTTTTTGATTCCCAAATAAGGGCCGTACCCTCCTCCATTACCTTCCGTACCCTCCTCCATTACCTTCCATACCCTCCTCCATTACCATTACCTCCCGTACCCTCCTCCATTACCTTCCGAACCCTCCTCCATTACCATTACTTTCCGTACACTCCGCCATTACCTTCCGTACCCTCCTCCATTACCATTACCTTCCGTACCCTCCTCCATTACCTTCTGTACCCTCCCCCATTACCTTCCGTACCCTCCTCCATTACCTTCCGTACCCTCCTCCATTACCTTCTGTACCCTCCTCCATTACCTTCCCCATTATCTAATTTTAGTAACAATGACACAAAAGTTTGGACAGACAAATAGACATATAGATGGACATAATGATTACTATAAGGCACTGTATATCTGATAAGGGGCATTAATAAGTAACAATACCTGTGAGTCCCTTACAAGTCAAGTCCATCAGTTAGAGTCATCTAGATTAATAAGTGAAGTCTATCATCAGGGAAAGTTACCTAGCTTTACCAAGTCAGGTTTACCAGTAGCTATTGTCACCTAGATCTGTAAAGCTTTTAAGTCCAGAATATTGGCAGTTTGAGTCACCATGATTAGAAAATAAGCAAACAGAAGCATATCTAAGTTGTACAAACCTCAAAGAAGGTGTCCAGGACTGATTGGTTATTCTTGTAATCAAAATCCACCAATGGGACGCCTTCTTGCAGACAGTCCTGTTGCTCCTTGTAAAAGATGTGCTCATTGGTGTAATTCTGCATCTGTTCATTGGCCAAATTTATACACACCTAGAAAAGATAATAAATTATCAAGATTATTAAGTACACAGCCATGAACAAATGTCCTTTAAACTGTGGTAGAAGTTTTATTTTTTGAATGGCTGAAAAATAGCATACAATCAAACAATGATAATCCAGAAATCTGAAAACCATACTTTTCTTTCTAACTAGGTCCCAACCCAAAGTTTTTCCCTTTATTTTATTCATCAAGCCAGTAATTCCCTATATCAAGGATCCAGGTTTTATCACATGGCAAAGATTTACCATGATTATTTCTGGGGTTAAACAGTATATACAAAAAACATCTGTGTGTACTTTGCATAAATCCATGAACTTTTAAACTTGGTTTATGCAAATCTGCCGAGTGGTTTATTATGTTTTGTTTACTTTTATCACATAATCGGCCTGTTTTCCAGTGAATTCGCCCGTGTAATATTTTTTACATATGTCACTAGTGTTATATACCCTGGAGCGTTTTTCATTGGCTGTGCCAGTCAGAGATCGATTTTGACATCATAATATTGACAATGACGTGACGACATAAATTGTGAATGGCGTAACAAAATGGCTGTCTCCGTTTGATCAAGCCCTCTACATTTTGGCTTTAAAACCTGTCAAAATGTAAGTTTTCTGAGTTATGTGATAAAAAGTATCTCAAATTTGTTTTCATTTCATATGAGCTTTTATGAAACTCGCCTCAAAGTTTTAATTTTTGCTCGTCAAGGCTCGCAAAAATTAAAACTCCTAAGACTGGTTTCATAAAATCCCATATGAAATGAAAACTCATTTAAGATCCTTAATATATGAATATTAATGAAAAATATATTTTCTCTGAGCAATGGTAAATCTTTAACATGACCACTTTGACTTCACGTCTACTTGTCTTCATTACCATACTCACATATCTGACAGCACAATGTTCTTACTTGAGTTTGCATGCCAAAAACATGACTTCTGTGTATTGACACAGCTGTCTTGTGATAAATATATATATAATATATGTTGTGTATTCATAATAAACTATTTATACACAACAAAACAAAAGTAATTATAGTTCAAGAAAATTTAATTAAGGTTCGAAACTAGTGACTTGTTCAGTTATAAAAAAATTAAGATTATTATTTTGGCATTCTTGGGGGCTGCTCATAAGTAATTTAAACTACTCAACATAATATGACCTAAAACAAACAAAGTACTTTACATACAAAATACATATTAATACTAACTCATCGAGCGATCTCGACACAAGGCAGGCGACCCTGCTGTGTAAGAGAGAAAAAGACATGTGGCCGAGCGAGCGATACCACTAGGCGTGTGAATATCAGCAAGCGTGAATGTAAGTACATGGCTCAGGAGGTAACCCCACTCGCAGGTATTTAAGGCAATACGTGACTAACAGGGGGCTACGTCTGCAGGTACAAAGACTCACTCTTGTACAGACAAAAGAGGTGGAGTAGTCCACCAGATACAGTACCCATTTGAGCGATCTCAAATGCATAAAAGTGAGTGTAAAGAATGTGTACGTGACTCTGGAGGTGTCCCCCTAGCAGGTATTGAAACGTGACTAACAGGGGGACTACATCTGCAGGTACAAAGATACAGACTCACTTCAGACAATAAACTATAAGTTCATACAGTACATACCTGTTCAAAACTGTTCTTGGCAAAATTTTCAAATCCGAAAATGTCCAAAATCCCAACAAGTAGTGGATCCTCTCTGCAAGAAATATATCATAAATGTCTATAAATATATCATAATTGTCTATAAATATATCATAATTGTCTATAAATATATCCTAATTGGTATATAAATATATCCTAATTGTCTATAAATATATCCTAATTATATATGAATATATCATAATGTTATATTAATAGATCATAATTGTCTATAAATATTTCATAATTATATATGAAGATATCATAATTTTTTATAAATATATCATAATTGCATACAAAAATATCATAATTATATATAAATATATCATAATTGTAAATAAATATATCATAATTATATAAAAAATATATCATAATTGTATATAAATATATCATAATTGTATCTAAATATATCATAATTGTCGATAAATATTTCATAATTATATATGAAGATATCATAATTTTTTATAAATATTTCATAATTGTCTATAAATATATCCTAATTATAGATAAATATATCCTAATTATATATGAATATATAATAATTGTATATAAATATATCATAATTGTATATAAATATATCATCATAATTGTATATAAATATATCATAATTGTATATAAATATATCCTAATTGTCTATGAATATATCATAATTGTATATAGATATATCATCATAATTGTCTATAAATATATCCTAATTGGTATATAAATATATCCTAATTGTCTACAAATATATCCTAAAACATATTATAATTGTCTATAAATATATCATAATTGTATATAAATATATCATAATCAGTAACGACTAAATATTACAGGTGCATAAAAAATTCCAGTGTTTTAATCCCGGTCTAAAGAGATGGGGAAGATCTCAAAACCAGAAATATATATATTTTTTAATCTCGATTGAAAGCTTTTTAACTAGCACTGTCAGCTTTAAGATATTACTTTTACCTTGGAACAATGGATTGAATCATCTGATTGATACCATTGACAATCCAACTAAACATTCGGCTATAAATAGCTTTTGCCAGAGCGTCGCGACAGTCTCTGGCCTGTTGAAGAGTGCGCTCCTTCCGAATCTGTTCTCCTACAAACACGCAGAATGCAGGCACAGGTATACACATGTAATATCACACAGGCACAGGTATACACATGTAATATCATGCAGGCACAGGTATACACATGTAATATCATGCAGGCACAGGTATACACATGTAATATCACACAGGCACAGGTATACACATGTAATATCACGCAGGCACAGGTATACACATGTAATATCATGCAGGCACAGGTATACACATGTAATATCACACAGGCACAGGTATACACATGTAATATCACGCAGGCACAGGTATACACATGTAATATCATGCAGGCACAGGTATACACATGTAATATCACACAGGCACAGGTATACACATGTAATATCACGCAGGCACAGGTATACACATGTAATATCACACAGGCACAGGTATACACATGTAATATCACGCAGGCACAGGTATACACATGTAATATCACACAGGCATAGGTATAAACATGTAATATCACGCAGGCACAGGTATAAATATGTATTATCACACAGGCATAGGTATACACATGTAATATCACACAGGCACAGGTATACACATGTAGTATCACGCAGGCACAGGTATACACATGTAATATCACACAGGCGCAGGTATACACATGTAATATCACGCAGGCACAGGGATACACATGTAATATCACACAGGCATAGGTATAAACATGTAATATCACGCAGGCACAGGTATAAACATGTAATATCACGCAGCCACAGGTATAAACATGTATTATCACACAGGCACAGGTATACACATGTAATATCGCGCAGGCACAGGTATACACATGTAATATCACGCAGGCACAGGTATACACATGTAATATCACCCAGGCACAGGTATACACATGTAATATCACACAGGCACAGGTATAAACATGTAATATCACGCAGGCACAGGTATAAACATGTATTATCACACAGGCACAGGTATACACATGTAATATCACACAGGCACAGGTATACACATGTAATATAACACAGGCACAGGTATAAACATGTAATATCACGCGGGCACAGGTATAAACATGTATTATCACACAGGCACAGGGATACACATGTAATATCACGCAGGCACAGGTATACACATGTAATATCACGCAGGCACAGGTATACACATGTAATAACATGCAGGCACAGGTATACACATGTAATATCACCCAGGCATAGGTATACACATGTAATATCACGCAGGCACAGGTATACACATGTATTATCACGCAGGCACAGGTATACACATGTAATAACACGCAGGCACAGGTATACACATGTATTATCACGCAGGCACAGGTATACACATGTAAGATCTCACAGGCACAGGTATACACATGTAAGATCTCACAGGCACAGGTATACACATGTAAGATCTCACAGGCACAGGTATACACATGTAATAACACGCAGGCACAGGTATACACATGTATTATCACACAGGCACAGGTATACACATGTAATATCACGCAGGCACAGGTATACACATGTAATATCACACAGGCATAGGTATACACATGTAATATCACGCAGGCACAGGTACACACATATAATATCACACAGGCACAGGTATACACATGTAATATCACGCAGGCACAGGTATACACATGAAATATCACACAGGCACAGGTATACACATGTAATATCATGCAGGGAGACAATGTAAATTATATAAAGGTCAGGGAAGTCATACACATTACATGCAGAGGTCAGGAGGTCATGTACATCATACAAAGGTCAAAGAGTCTTACGCTCTACCGAATGAGCTAAAGAGAAATTCTCCATAGTGAAGTCGGTAGGAAGCGGCCAGTATTTTTCCAGGGTGACATATATAAAAGTCAGAAGTGAAAAGGTCGGTAAGGTCATGCACATTACACAACAGGTCAAAACCATACATGCCATAACTTTTCAATACAAGAAAGTGAGATCCGTTGAAATATTGATTGAGTTTTAGTCTTACCCCTAGTTACAGTGTAGTCACATACAAACGATGACCCAAGCTCCTCGGCAGAGACCTTCAGCAACTCAGACACTGGAAATATGAACACCTTATGGTTAGGTTATACCTATATAATATCTTCTACAAACTCTCTTCAGCACCGGATGCATGGGTAACTCTCACACAGAGATGTATTTATCGACTCCCCTGTGAACACTAACACATTTTAGGAGTGTTGGATCTCTCTTTTCCTCTTTAACTTTTAAAAATAAAACTTAATTAATATCTAAAGATCTTCAATAGTATTCATCAGTTTGGAAATATGTGATTTCAAAGTTTTACTTTCTACACAAACAATGTACATATTAAACGTTTTGCAACGTTGCTAGACCAACTGGTCCCTTTGTCAAGTTATGACAAGTAAAACTTTGCTATAATATTTGAGAGATGTTTAAGTGATGTTTGCCTCACCCAGCTGGACCTGTCCAGAGTTAGTGATGACGGCCATGTCGTTCATGCCTCCCGTCGTAAATGTAATGTCACCAAGGTGAAGGACGGTCGACAACATCAGCAAGATATTCTCCATGTCCTGGAGGTTAGAGGTCAGAGGTCAGAGGTTATGGAGTATGGATAAAAGGAAAGAGTTACCAGGGCAGTCTATTTCCCTAGAAAACCTCTGATCAACTTTTATTCTTGATAGATGAATTATGTTTTACTAGGACAGGGGTGAGCTTGTAAATTGTTTGTGGTTTTTATTTATAATTGTAAGTTTTCCCTTCAAAGTAATGGTCAAGACAATTCTATTTTTAGTAACACTGAATCTACATCCAAAAGAATCAGAGTTTTCCTCCCCTCTTGGTATAAATTGTTCAGAAATTAGGATGGGACAAGATTCTATATTCAGTAAAAGCAAAATAATTTCTGTTCTAACATGTGTGATTTGCACACTTATGCAATTTAGACAGATACGAATTTTAAGACTTTACTCATATAATTTGTGCATCAAAAACTTTAAAACTAATGTTCAGGATCAGGCCCTGTAGTCATTTTATCCCACCATGGATAAGAGGTAAAACAGGTCACATTTACATACGTCTTGAGTAAATCCAATGAACTTGAGACATTCTTTCAGCTCCAGAAATTTCTCCCGGTTCTCAGAGTTGACAAGGGAATCGGGGTCGATTCCTTTGTGACGCATGTATCTACAAACAGGTCAATCATTTTATCAAATTTTCCTTCCTTTATAAGAGATAAAATGTTATCAATCTCTATCATAATGATTCAGTACTAAATATATGTCGGAACGACATACTGTACATATTTTACCGTTCTTCAGTTTGGTTTATTTGTATATCTACTGTAGAAATGATATGTCTATGAGATACTGCCCAACTTCAACTAGTTCAAGATAATTGACAATTGAACGAGCTAAGGCTGCCTGTTGCAGAGTAACATACAGAATTAACGAAATTAAAAATCCCAAGATAATTAGTGATTTCACAGTAATATTTGTTCAATGTTTCATGAGGAATTATGTTATAAAATATGTAACAGTTTATGTTCATACTGGAATCCATGAACATTAAAAATGCTGTTCAATCACTGATAAAACAGTCATATTAGCATCACGAGGGACAGAACAAATTTTGCCTTCAGCAGACTTAATATTCTTAAGACTTCCTGGCCTTATACCGTATTTGACTGCAAATATGTCCCCATTGGCAAATAAGCCCCCTGTCCGCTTTGGTTAATGTCCTGAGAACAGGGTGGGCGCCTGCAATAAAGCCCCCTCCCTACTTTTGTTCAAACATTTTCCACTAGGGGTGGGGGCTGATTTGTGGTCAAATACAGTACTTAAGTCATCGTTCTTGTGCAAGTAACAATTAATTATCAGTTTACCTGTGAGCAGTGATTGATTGGAGTTTGAGGAAATGGGACTCCTCAGGTGTGAGACCCGAAAACATCCAATAGAATATGTGGTAGTTGCATTCGCCTTCGTTCTGGAACACCACTCGGGATTTCTCCAAAAGATATTCCGTCAGTTTTGCTACAAATGGAAAAAAATACAATTACTGAAATTTCAATTGCACTTATCAGTATCGCATTTACAATTTATCAAATACTTCTGCTAAACATCAATTCAGATTAAAGAGACCTGAGGTTCATGAATGATTTTGGACGGACAAAAGAATATTTAAAAAAAATACCAGCTATGTGATACTTGTACAAGAAGCTCTTTTTATAAGCTTACAAAACTATCGTAATTATCATTTCGACTCAGAACACTTACAAGCACACGTGTTATCAATGGATTTTCCAGTAACGTTTTTCTATAAAACAGTCACATAAATTTTTCCAGCATCAGCACAAAATATGCACATTTTACATCGGTGTACAAATATCACAAGTTGTTCTGGTAAGAACCAATGACTGACCTCCCATGATCTTGCCAAGGTCGTTGAAGTGCAGCTCTATGTACTTGGCATATCTACTGGAGTTAGAATTGATGACTGTTTTAGCGTTCCCGAAGGCTTCTAGGACAGCGTTTCCCTACAACACAACACACAATCATTTTTACAACGGACAAATGTTTGAAAATGCTATTTCATTTGTTTTATTTCACATACAAACGTATTAAGGTCCAGCTTAGTGGCCCCACACAAGATGCCTTTGACTGTGGAATTCAAATACCTGTTAGGCACCTAGCAGCTCACTGACACTGGGGTTCAAATGCTGTTAATCGCTGTGACTTGACAAGTCCATTTCCTCTACAAAGTATATACAATTCTGAGGCAAGATATACGATCTCTTCATCAAAATTTCACATACTAATTAACACACCAGGGCCCATTTTCATGAAACCATTCTCATGGTAAAGCATGGATTCTGTGCTCAAACCAAATTTCTTGTAACGTGCTTAAACCATGTTAAACGACCAAAAAGTCAACAGTAAAAATTGAAATCAGTATTCAGCTTTAAGTCTCTTCAAACGTTTTCCAAAGCATCTTTTTAATTAATTTATAACCAGAAAAAGAAATTAGGCTTGAGCACACAATCCATGCTTGAGCATGAGAACGGGTTCATGAATACTGGCCCAGGGCTCAAAAACCATGTTACACCTCAAAGCTGGTCAATGTGGTCATCTTGTCTATTACTCGTCCATTCTGCTGATCAGCTCGCTATAACGCTGGACTCACCTGGTTGATTTTACTGTTGAGACTGCTCTCATCACTACCAGCGATGCGTGACAGATGCTGCACCAGGAATTTACATGTTTCTGTCTTTCCAGCTCCGCTCTCTCCACTGATCACACAACACTGGGCCGCCCGGTCTCGCATCAGGCACTGGTGCGCCCTCTCTGCCACTGCATACACATGGGGCGGTAACTGCTCCCGTTCTTTGTGATATTTTGCAGAAATCTAATAAAGAAATTAACAAATCCTTTTTACTTTTATTTCAAGTTAAGATTTTGAGAAAGCAGCTCTAACAGCTATTGTCTGGAGTAGATGTATTATGTTATCAGAATTTTGAAAATATAACTTCCTTTTAACATACTTGGAGTTACTAGACTTAAACAGGATTTCAAAATGTAAGTCAAAGTATTTACTCGAGACATCAAGTGGACACTGTTTCAGCAATTGAATAAAGGGACATAACTCCATAAATAACTGCTGGGTAACGGTGGCTATCAAATTAATTACATACATTTTTTTTTTCATTCTGACAAAATTAGGATTTTACAATTCTTTGACAGTTATCAAAAGAGGTCATGCTTTCTTTTACTTGCAAAATGTAAGTAAAAGTAATTTGGGGTTGATTTTTCAAAAATCCCATTTGGAAATATATTGCATCATTTTCAAATTTTCCTGTTGTCCGCCTTTGAATATATCCCAGTGGTGGATCCAGAGGTTTTTTTGGGCTTCAGGAAACCCCCCCAGCCTGAGAAGTTTCTTTAAAAATCATGTATTTTCACTATTTTCCTCAATTTTGCCCCACCTGGAAACCCCCCCAGGAAATTTGGAAACCCCCCCAGGTAGGTCTCTGGATCCGCTACTGTATCCTGATTACTCACAGACTTGGAGTAACAGGACATCTCCTGGAATGGGTTTACTGCAATTAGCACGTCACCTATGAATGTCTGAAATGAAAACATAAACTATTTAATACCTAAATTTAATGAGATCTTAAATGAAAACATAAACTACTTAATACCTAAATTTAATTAGATCTTAAAGAAAAACAAAAACTACTTAATACCTAAATTTAATGAGATCTTAAATGAAAACATAAACTTCTTAATACCTAAATTTAATGAGATCTTAAAGGAAACCAAAAATTATCATGCACTATATGACTGTGGTATATATACAAATGTGCCTGATTTATTTACAACAAATGAAGTTGAAATTAAAAACAGAACATTGATTCTCCTATGCAATATAAAGAAAGTTTAAAATCTGAAATTCCTTCATGGTACATTTTTTGCTTTCACAACTTATTCCTGATGACATGCATTATTCCTTGTGACAATGGGTAATATCACTCATTACATATAAATGATATCTAAATCACAATTCATAGTATTTTCAGCATGTGATCAAACAAGACTTCTAAAGAGTTAACCTTATAAATAATGAAACAACTTCAGTTATATAACAACACTCATAAAACTTACATAGATTTGGCTTTTGGAAAATCTCTGCTGTATTTCCTTCAAAACTATACTTTCAGTAATTTCTGCTAGTTCTGTTAAATTATCTGTTTTGGTCACTTCTGGTAAAATCCCCTATGAAAGAAAACAAAAGAATGTTACTTTATTATTTCTTAGAATAATTATGAAACAACTTATTTAAACTTATATCAACAATCGCTTATGTTGGATGTTAAAAGGTGGGTGTGTGGGTGTTATGTGGGAAGAAACCAGAGTACCTGGGGGTAATTATATATATAAACCCACACGTCTAATCAGGGAATTGAACCCGGTCGCCTTGGTGAAAGGCGAGTGTGTTATCCACTGCAAGTAAATTTGATGAAATATTACAAAACAGTTGTTTAGGTTAAACAAAACAAGAGGCCAAAGGTCACTAAGCTTTCTGAACAACATTTAAAAGATTACTGCAGTTATTCATATTTTATCTCAAAAAACACATGTTTTCCTGGGACAAAACATTGTTTCCGATGGGGAAAACCACTGCTATGGATCATGACGTAACAATAGAAGATGATGTCACAAAGCATTGTTACGTGACATCATCATTCAAAGATTGACCAATGAAATCAGGTCCAGGGTGTTACCCACTAGTGGGTAACCAAAAATGTTTACCAACTCATTGGGAAACCTATCGTGCATATAGGAGAAATTCTTTTCCTTAATTGTGATACAATTCTTGGACTATTTTCATAGCATGCATATGCAGTAGGTTATATAATGATATTAAAAGTTCTGGTTTCCACTAATGATTTGTGTGCCGTATTATAAATAAAGCCTTTATAAAGTCACTAAAGAAAGTGTGAAATTCAACACCTAGTGAATATTGATACCATGCACGTTATAAAAGACATGTTTACCATTTTAATGCCAAATCATGGAGATAAAACACCAGTTTAATGTCATATTTTACGTTATTTTGATGAAACTTTTGTAAAATAAATCCCATAACCCAAATACAAAAGTACCTGCATGCGTGATACGAAATTAATCCCCAAGAACTAGTTCTTATCGGTACAACCGCGAAATTTTAGTCCCCCGAAATAAAACAACTGTACAGTATATGCTATTGTCCTTTTTTAAATAAATGTTTTTGTTTTATTGCTATTCAGGAATATCTATTAATACAGGTTGTCTTCTAGTGTTCAGCGGCGCTTTTATAATTACATCACATATTTTTGTGATAACAAAACTAGGACACGCACACCAGCTGTGACAGGACCACCAAACTATATCTTTATACTTAATCCCCCTTACACACTATCTATAGCCTGATTTTATTATCTTTATTGTAATTCAGATTTATTCATTTTTGGCTTTAATCCTAAAGGATCTATTATGATATTTGATATCTTGACATCAATATGGAAAGGGCTATGCAACATTCATTATATCTGTATTGAGCAGATAACGATATATATAATACTAATATGTTGTAATTGTTACGAGATGCGCAAGTGTTTTTCTAGGAACCATCCCTGTGGGACAGGTCATACACCATGGCCAGGCTTGTTCGTTCTACCCCCCACTTATTGCAGGCAGCTAATGTTTATAAATATAGCAGCTATCAGTCAAATTGCATTAGAAAACTCAACAAGCATTCCTAAGAATTTGATTTTATCTAAGTCATATGCAATCAGTATTCCCAGTATTCCCGGAAACCCCCAAACGAGGGGTTTTCACCCCCAAAACAGTTGGTTGTATCCCCAGTTTTCAACAATTGCCATGTTTAACTAGGTACCTAGGGGTACAGAATATTGAAAACGTATCAAATATACCCTAAGCCCATATCTAAAATTCATTGGGAACATTGGCAATACTATATCTTGGTGAAATGCACAAAATTCAGCTGAAAAAGATGCCACAAAATTCTAGTTTTGAAGTGGAAACAGTGGAATGTTGAGATTCGGTGCCTCCATAGGCAGTGCAGGATATCATTAATATATTTGTATTAAGGTTTTTAATCCAATTTCTATGTGATGAGTTAACTGCTTCTGAATACCCACCAGTTTGTTGTCCGATCCTCGCCAGATCTTTGTGATGTAGATTTCCTCGTAGACATCCTCCTCCTCATTGAAGGACTTGGTATCTGGCTTACTGCCAGAGCCTCCCTGTTTTGCTGCAGGTTTGGAGCCAATCCCCCCTTCAAGGAACTCCAATCGTGTGCGGGCCTCTGAGAGTCCGTCCTCCCTAGCCAGGGTGGTGTGCTTGGTTTTGCTGCAATAGTTAGAAAAGATTTCTTTTTGGTTTGACGTAATATCTTCACACATAATGACAGAAAAACAGGTGGATCTGGAACGTAGATTGTCGGTGATCTAGACAAGTTATTACAACTTATATCAATCACTCTTGTTGGCCTGGATGGTAGCGCGCAAGGGATCTTAATGTGGGTGGAAGCAGGAGTACCCGGAGAAAACCAATGGGTTTGCGCATGCTACCCCATACCTTTTCACGTCCGGTCAGGGGTTCGAACCCCGGCCGCATTGGTGAAAGGCGAGTACGTTATCCACTGCACCCCCCGACCACCCCGCGACCATCCCACGACCACCCCGCGA